>NC_135855.1:30330466-30630466 GCF_031162955.1 Sander vitreus
TTTTTCCCTTTCCTAATTTGTCACCCCATCTTTATATCTCTCCCAAATGTTGCTCCCGTCTCTCAGCACTCCTTTAAAATTAATGACTACTGGTCATGCAATGTAAATTTAAACTTAATATGTTGATCCTCAAGCCCTAAAAACAACAGCAATTAACAACTTTTTTAAAGTAAAACATAGTACTTACAGAATTTCATCACAAACTTTTACAAGGAATAAAAATACCAGCATGCTAGATCTGACACTAATCAGCACAGTGAAGGGAGAAAGCCCCCTCCTTACACACATGCAGCCAACATCAACAGCAGCCCTGGCACAGAATAGCCATTTCAAGTTTAAGAATCAAAAGCGGAGAGCACCGAGGGTCGAGCACCACTAGCCATGGGTCCAACTGCAGTTATGTGACCCATTAGCCTCTTAACTCATTTCTTCAAATTCCCCTGGAATAAAGAAAAACAATTAAGTCTAAAGTATCAGGGGAGAGAGTTGGAAGTAGGGGTGGAACGGTACATGTATTCGTATTGAACCGAAACGGTACGGGCGTCTCGGTTCGGTACACAAATTTACACGGAGAATAAAACGGGATAAAATAAAACTTGCGTGCAATTTAATTAATGTAATGCGGAACTACTGTTAGATACGCGTTTCTTTAGGGACACCTATTCTGTAGCCCCCCCCCTTTAGCTCTGAAGCTCCCGAGCTCCGCCTACATGTCGACGGTCCACTGAGTCAGAGCTAGCAGCACTAAGGACGAGTAGCCTAGCCTATAGCGAGTGGTGGCGACCCACAAGAGTTAGAGGACCCGAAACTTCGGTTTCCCAGTGAGTTACAGTTGTACAGGCGAGAGAGTGGTGGATAAGATGAGGACTTGTTCAGCAGTTGTTGGGTATGTGAGTTGTTGGGTATGTGAGTGGAAATACATCTAACGCTAACGCATATCCGACGCCATCACCCAGATGTGCCAATCACTGGAACGAGACAAAAACAAAAACTGTCCAACTTCTCCCTACAGTTCTTAACCAGGCTTTAGATACAAATAGGGCCAAAAGAATTACTGAAGCAATCGGAATATACATTTTCAAATGCGCCCATATTCACTCGTAGAGGAACCTGGCTTCAAGTATTTGCTGTATGTACTCGAACCTCGTTACAACATGCCATCCCATCCACACACGAGGCAAACTGTTCCTTCCATATACAACCAAACACGGGCGTTGATGGAGCATGAGTTGTCAGCTGCCCCCTCCGTTTCACTAACGACTGATGGTTGGACTTTGCGTGCTACGGAAAGCTATCTCACGGTGACTGCTCATTTTATTGACTGAGTGGGAAATGAAAGCGTCAGTTCTACAGTCACAGGCCCTGTATGAGCAGCACACAAGCACTCACCTAGCTGAGAAGCTACAGGAGGTCCTGGCTAGGGTTTAATATTTCCCCCGAAAATTAGATGAATCAGATCCTGGGAAAATACGACCCATTTCCGGGAATCCCGGGAAATAGCTGTTTTTTTGTTTGTTTGTTTTTAGCCCAAGTAATGTATCGATATCATTCAAATATGCGTTCCCAAATCCCAAACTGACATTTTTTTATATTATTTATATCATTATTAGGGAAAAGGAAAGAACACAGTTCATGTCCATCATCAACACAGTTTGCAATGATCAATTCTGCTGCGTGATCAAGTGAGCTGCTGCAGCGCTAATTATGAAATGCCAGGTGGAATGTCTGACTTGTCTTCTGAAAATCTAGGCAACCCTTATAAAACCAATATTTTTTCAGAACTCCATTATAAAAACTAATGAAATCTGCTAAAGTAAACCATTGAATGATTCCTAAACCATTCCGTTAAACGAAATCCATTCTGTGGCTGTTAAGATTTGTAAGCGGCTGCAAACGGGAATAATCACTCAAAGTTAACCAAATATTTCTTTATTAGGGCAGGGCAGGCATATTTCTCTTTTAAACACATACAAGTTCAACTAAATTAAAGAAAACAAACCACAGAAATGTACAACTGTTCACTGCAAAAAGACAGGGCCACAGGCCTATGTAAAACTGAATTGAAAAAAAATGAATTTAGTGAGCCTGTATTACCGTAGCTACGGTACAGCATTGTCACCTGCATCAACGTTACCGTATGACAGCAATAGACGTGCACTCCTTGCGTTTATTTTATTTCCCGTTTCCCGTCATAACCTTTCCCGGGAATCGGGAAATAGTCTTGATCAGATTTCACGGGAATCCCGTCTCCCAGGATTAAACCCTCGTTGTGGCAGAGTGGAAACTAGGAAGGTATGCCTGTCGCACTCAATAGTAAGAATACTTTCTTTTATCTTTTGTCGGGGAACGTCTTGCCTAAGTAGAATTTTTGTTTTGTTATTATTCTATGTAATTTGCACTTTCATAAATAAGAGATGCTGTATTTTTTGTATTATCTTATTTTGTTTACAAGTTACAGATGGAGTCTGGAGATGATGTGGGGTACTTATTGTTTACTGATTACATCTTACTTTACACACTTCAGGCTGTTGCAGCTAGCTCAGGGGAGAGACTGTATGACACTAGGTGGTACAGCCTGAAAAATTGCCTTCTGCATTTTCGTTTTGCTTTCTCCTCCATTGTACCAAACCATTTTTTTTGATATGCCCTTTTGATCTGAAATCCACATTAAACTGCCATCTATGAATATGCCATCAAAACAGCAGGTGTTAACTGCAGATTGAAGGTAGCCTATTTGCAGCGCTTGAGGCAAGTATACAGTATAATATATTTATGAAGCGTTTCCTATGGGAATAAAGTCCTAAATTCTCAAACACATGGTGTGTATGCTGTTCCTGGTAGCATCTCCTATTTGCGCTCCTTAAATGTGAGTGAAAAACAGCTACAGCACTTCACACACTTTTTAATTTTTCTTTTTTTTTAATGTAGATATTAATGATTGGGGCAATAAGCCTGGTTTTGTTTAGGGTTTATGGGGACATTAAAACTAACCTAACAGCATTTAAATATCAGTCCCAGATTACATTTAATTCCAATGTTTCACCCCTATGTTACAATTGCACCTACAATAATACTAATTATGAGAAAAGACAGACTTTAAAGTGTCAATAAACGTCATCTCTGCTCCTCTGTTAAATGCTGATGTGGGCCTACCATTTTGTTTTAGTGCTTTGTAACTACCATATTTTCCGGACTATAAGTCGCACTTTTTTTCCATACTTTGGCTGGTCCTGCGACTTATAGTCAGGTGTGACTTATATATCAAAATATATGTAATTTAACATTTTTTAAATGTTATTTCATGCTGAAAACATTACCATCTACAGCCGCGAGAGGCGCTCTAGGCTTGTGACAACTATAAGATGCTTTTACTGCAATGAAGAAAACAAAGAAAGATAGTCGCGCGCTGAAATCCAGATGGCCAGAGCTGGAGGAAGGAGTCCACAGATGGGTGCTTGAACAACGTGCTGCTGGGAGAGGCTCGTCAACAGTGCAGTTACGTTACGTTAACATACCGGACACCTACCGTATTCAGCCCCTTGTTCTGTGTGCTATTGTGTAGTTTAATAACTTGCCTTTCCAGATTAAATGTCTGTTCTTTGTCTTGGATTTTGTGAAATTAATTTCTAAATAAATGCGACTTATAGTCCAGTGCGACTTATATATGTTTTTTTCCTCTTCATGACGCATTTTTTGACTGATGCGACTTATACTCCGGAGCGACTTATAGTCCGGAAAATACGGTAACAGTTTCTCTGTTCCTTCTTGCTGTTCTTTCCCCAACCAAGGACCTAAAAAGTAGAATAAAGCCTGTAAAAAAGACATTTAAACATCAGGATTAATGTTCTGGTACTATATTAAACCCTGGAGGATAATTCTCTCTTCACTTGTTCTTTACCAGTTGGAGATCAGCTACACAACAGCGCCCCCAGAAACGAGATAGAGATTTAGTGTCTTGCTCAAGGACACTTCAGCAGGGCAGACATTTGCTAAAATGGAGATCTAAAGTTTGGTTTCCCTGCTCAACATTTGGCCTTCTTAACCTTACAGTGGGTTCATAGATATGGAAATTGAATGGTGCAGTCATGTACTCATGACGTCTTTTTCTCCTATATGCTAGAATACACGGGAAGATTGTTGTACTCATCATCAAGTTTCTCTGTTTCAGGCTCTCAGGTATAGCCCAGCGATACCTGGCAACAGAACAGAAAGCTCAGGGCCTCAAAATACACAGCAGGCAAGCACCTATTGGGTCTGTATAATAGAAAATGTAACAGAAAGGACATAGGTTCATAAGTATACATTTAATGGATTATTTTATTTATGTGAGGCTAAAAATCCCATAATGCAACTTCAGTAAACAGGCTTAAATATCTTAACCATTCAATCTGAAATTTATCTGAAATGACACTAACGGCTAACAGCTAACACTTTCATCACTGCATGCAAAGTAGTTGGTCCATTACTAGTTCTGCTCAACCAACTACATTGCTGGGATAAAGCCTGACATTGATGTCCCTCTCCTTTAGCTATCTCTGCTATCAGGGCTTAGCGCTGCCCAGGATGGTTGTGATTGGTTTAAAGAAATATAAAACAACCGGAGCGTTTTTTTCACCTATCCCAGAATAGACAGGAGGTGTAGCCAGACCATACTCCAGTGCTGTGGAGATAAGTCTGACAATGCAAGACTAGTCCATTACAGTCCATTTGCCAAGTCTTTTGAGATGACGCTAATCCAGTTTGTGCTGTTCATTGAAATTCACAATCCTCCAGAAATGTATCACTGGACACACTTAAGTAAAGCTGCTGACAATATTCTCATTACACAATTTTAAGTTGATTTTAATGCTATTTTGAAGAAAGTGAAAAGCTGGTCGCGTGAAAAGCTAGGCACGAGAGGGGGAAGACGCAATATTGTTTTTAAATACGGGGATAAATGCACACATTTTCAGACAGTCTCTCCAGGAAGACACAGTGTTACAGTTGGCTATTCACATTAAAAGTGTTGTGTAACGAATTTAAAAAAAGAGAGAGAAGTTCAAACCGTGGCTTCTTTCTCACTTCCGCACAGCTGGCCAATCACGGCGTGACGTGAATATAAATGTCGGATTCGGAAAATGACAGAAATGGTCGAAGACAGTCCCCCCCCAAATCTGCTTTCGGAAGCTGTTTGACCATCCGACAAGCAGTTCAGATGAAGCATAGCTTCTTCTGGCAGCTTAAAATGGAAATGTTGCCCTACTCCCACAGAATGTTTGTATAGTGAGATTTAATCTATCTAGCATTAGCCTAAATTCTAAGAAATTCTACACCTCGCAGCATCTTTTGGATTGTGAATTTATTTGCATTGTATCCTTCATCACATGTAGGCTACAGCTGATTCTCAGCATCTTGCACACATAGCCTACAGCCTACTGAGTGAACTTGGCAGCACTGTCAGAGGAATGTATGCACTGAGGCAAGTTCTGATGACATTACTGGGGTCAATATGTAGGTTTACTTGTTATTTTTATTTTAGGATTTCATGGCTTGGTCATTACATAATTTTTTTTTACCAAAAATGTATAATACATTATGATAAGGGTTAATGCCCGACGTTGCCTCCGCCGAAGTCCATTAATACCTGACATTGAACACCTCGAAGTGCATTCAACCGCTTATACCATGGTCACTTGCCAAATATATATTTTTTTAAACCATTCATTTATATTTTAATGCGTTTTACAATCAAAAGCTAAAGTTTTTCCAAACAATAACTCAAGTTTCCCTGGTTACGCCTGAGGGTTTGACTGCTACCCGGAACAATTATTCCCATCCCATAAGGTTCTTATGCAATGCAAAGAACATTACGCTCCAGTAAATAGAAAGGACCTTAGATACGATTTACCAGCGTTATTTATGCTTCTGCATTAAATCCACGCCGTGGCTACTTACGTAGGTAGGTGGAGGCACGGACCCTACGCCGTAGCCTGACGTGCAACTCTCGAAAAATGTAACTACATGTCCCGGCGACGCACGTCGCTCGGCCGTGACTTGGTAACTTTGCATTTCCCTATACTCGTTTCCTGGTTCTCCTTCTCCATAAACAACATGAAATCAAAGAGAGGGTTAACTTTTCCTGCTACAGATTTCCGACCGTGGTCAGAATCGAGTCACTGACCTCGCCAGACTGTCCCGACGGCCGATAATCAGGTTGGTGTGTCAGGGCCATTAAAGAGATCGACGCACACACCAACGCACAAGTATAAACTTCAGGCCACTTACGTAGGCTACGGGGAAAGCTCTGCGTGGAGCCTCCACACAACCATAAATCACGCTGCAACGGGAGATAGTTATAGTCCGCTTAGGTCATAGAACCCTTTAGCTCAGACAGCCACGAGCCAGAAAGCTAACGCTATGCTAGCAGGATTCAAAGTCAATAACATTGTGTACAGTTTGACAGTATGTTTAACAACAAGACAAGCTAGCTATCCAGCCATGTCATTGTCCCAAAAACAATATAAAGATTTTCACAAACAATGATCCGCCATGTGTGCTGTTGGCCGCAGCCTTAAAGTAGCGACCTGAAAAGCGAACGGGATGTGAGATAGCGTTATCTGCTGTGAAACAAGGTAAATTCAGAGGGGCAGTGTAACTTACTTCTTGCAGCTTGTGTGTTAGCACCATCCTGTAGTGTTCAGAGGACAAGGCAATGACACCCTGGACACCCTGCAGCCAATCAGAATCGAGTATTCACCCAGACGATGGTATAAACTGTGATAATACCTTCAAGACAGCCATAAATCTATGTATCTATTGTAGCTTGACCCATACTGGATATTTGAGAGTTTCAAAAATCTGATATGTCGGCCGATAGACATATAAATAAACATAAACACATAACATAAACAAATAATCTTGATATGGATCCCTTAGATTATTATTTTTTTTTTTTTGTTATTCCTTATCTTCCACAAAACTTAATCTAGAAGGCCTCATACTCATTTTAATCTGCAAAAGACGTTTAGGCTAACTAGCACCTTCATTGTCCAATTCTCCAGCACAGCTACTTTTCACCCATTCACACATTCCTCAGTTTAAACCCAATATCAGCAGTAATGGCTGAGCAACACAAGGCGTCAATCAAACCAACACTGTAAAATGGGTGTATTGTCTCAAACTCCCTCGAGAATAACACCATCTGTCCACAGAGGTGTAGCTCTGCTGATACATCACAAACTGTAAAACTAATGAGGTAACTAACTAGCCCAGCATCACCTGCCTGAGTATGGCAAAAGCATCACCGACAGAGAGAGACACAGGAACAGTGTCAAAGGACAGAGATGGAATGAGAGGACAGGAAACAGAGACGATAAGAGAAGGAGACAAAACAGACAGGTGTCCATGTACGCTAGAGTGCGGATTGGGCCTCATTTTTCTGTCTGAGCCCGGCCAGCGTCCGACAGGGCAGTAACCGAGCCCGGCCCGAGCCCAACAGGCATTAAGATATTTATGTCCAAGCCCATCCCGACAGTTAAAATCTCATTTTTTTTCTCATACTAATGACACATGTATGTTTGTAGGAAGGCATTTGGCAATGTCAACAGATGAGCGCATCAGCGCACACGGGCCAACAAGCGCACGTTAACACAGGCACGCACCTACATAATAAGCTTTTTTAAATTTAAAATGTCCAATGCCTTATCGCGCTGATGTGACCGAGCCCGACCCGAACCCAAACATCATTTCTAAATATCTGTCCGAACAGTACCAACGTGTCCCAACGGGCTTGGTTCGGGTATCCATCCGCTAATGTACACATACACAGAAGGCATGCACTCAAATACAGACACACACACAGCTAAAATTACAAGAGTGCATGAACTAGGCCACTGCTCTGTACTATGCAGGAGAGTGGTAGTTTGGTAAGTGAACAGAGGACTGCAGAGACATAAAGGCTGAAGGCTAACACTGAATGTGGGTAACTGGTATCTTACTAAACAATACCATTATTGTCAGCTCAGATGATTATGGTCGGATCAAGACTCAATACACAGGCTAATAATCAGGATGCAATCAGATCAAAAGAGCAAATGAGAAGCAAACGGTTGTCTTTATACACGTGAATGAAATACTCCAATTTTGAACTACAAATAATTTCAGCTATAAAATAATTAACAGAATGTATGATATCACATTCTGTTAAACTGCAGCAAAGTAAGTTCAACAACTAATCTTTTTCACACAGAATTTGGCAGGATTTGGGAGGACTGACTGACAAACTGACTCACCAGACAACTAGTAACAACTTCACACAGTAAAAGCTGGCAAGGACAGCATTTAGTCAGCGAGACCAAAACTGACAGGCATGACTCGCACCTATTAAGCATTACATACTGGAGTTGTCTATTAAAAACTTCCTCCTGCATACACCCCATGAAGCAGACTTCAGATTTATATATATATATATATATATATATATATATATATATATATATATATATATATATATATATATATATTTATTAGGGGTGTATGATTCAGAAAATGTCTGAAAATGTCATGATTCGATTTGATTCCGATTTTTAGGCTCACGATTCGATATCGATTTTCGATTCAAAAACGATTCTCGATTAAAAAAACGATTCACACAATGTAAATGTAGTTACTTTTCCCATGTATGTATGTGTGTGTATATATATATATATATATATATATATATATATATATATATATATATATATATATATATATATATCTCTTATACATCCCTTAATACATTCATGTGGATTTTTTTAGTATCTTTTATTGTCATGTGGATTTATTTGTTATTTTAACATCCTGTTATGATGTATGTGTATGTTGTGTGTGATGTCTGTAAACTACTAGGACCTTGAATTTCCCCTTGGGGATCAATAACGTATCTATCTATCTATCTATCTATCTATCTATCTATCATGTGATTGCAGTAGACATACAATAAAGAAATATATATGAATCCATTTTTGGAATTCTATGAATCGATATTGAATTGGTAGAGCTTGAATCGCGATTCGAATATGAATCCATTTTTTTGCACACCCCTAATATATATATATATATATATATATATAAAAAAAATGTGTGTGTGTGTGTGTGTGTTTTAGTGCACTATGTTTTAGTGCATAATATATTAGTATATTAGTGCATAATATATATTATAGTGGTGTCACTTTATAGCGGTATTTTTCAGTTCTTCGCTTATGTATCACCAGCAAAGAGATTTTGCCAATTGTCTGGATTCTAACAGGAAATGAGCACAACTTTATTTTAAACCCAAAAATAACAGGACTAAGAGACAACAGCTAGCAGCTCTGACAGGTGAAAGGTTATGGTATCACCAAAGTTATCACAGTTTATTTGAATAGGGGCAACAAAATCCATCCATTAGTTGTCGAGACATTTCACTCAAGTCAAATGTGAGTGAAATGTCAACGTTATGATGGCGCTTGAGGAAAAGTGATGAATCAGTAGGATTCATCCTCTGAGGACAATTAATGTCTGCACGATGCCATTTCATCCCATAGATGTTGAGATGTTTCACAGTGAGTGAAAACCTTTAGCTTGTGGTGACGCTAGAGGGAAATTCAGAGGGTCGGCAAAGTTATTAGGATTCATCCTCTGAGGACCATGAATGTCAACTATTATGGCAATCAATACAATAGTTGTTGAGACTAGGGATGTTAATAATTTAAAATCATTTAAACCATTAACCAACAATTATAATTTTGATCGATTAACACTATCACTATCACAATTAGGGATCAACCAATACAGTTTTTTTCAGGGCTGATACCGATTATTTCTCGGTATCTTGATTATTATTAGTTAATGAACCGATAACCGATATTTGGAACTGATGTGCATATACAGTGAAAATGAAAATTTCAAAAAAGTCAAAATTAAGATTTTGGAACGTTACAAACTCCAACACAAAACTTTGTTTAAATGCTTTAAGCAATTATTTAATAAATTAGAAACTTTCAACATAATACCCAGTAAAAGATAGTAACATAGTGTTGTGGGCGGGACATTAAGTCAGACTCAGTGGTGAGTGAAACCGAAGCAGAGAGACAGAGCTGTAGTGGAGACAAAGTAGCGCACTTTTTAATTAATAGACTTTTTTATATATATATTTTGAATTACAATCATGTTTACAATCATATTAATTCACATGGTCCAACAGTGAGATAATGTGCTGACAGTTGTGCTATTAGTGAAACATTCAAACATGCCAACCCTTCAAGTTATTTATGAACAATTCAATGTTGCAGGCCTCATTTCTTCGAATATTGTGGCGTTCAAATAGGCCTACACATTACTCATACAAACAAAGTGGCACATCACTCTGGAGGTCGTTCAGCATGGCTGTAACGAACAGGCCCTACACATTAGGCCTTTGTGCTTCCAGAAACATCAGCCTCTTTTTTTTTTTTTTTTTAAACCCTGCCTGCAGCACAGCCGAGTGCTGCAATGTGCTGACACCATCATCAGCTATTCTAAACCTTTTGCCACAGCTATATTCCCACACCATGAAAAAGAAAGGAGGGAGAGAAAAAAATAGAACAGCTAATTTTCATTTATCTTCATTTACAAGAGGTGTGTCTAATGTTAGTGTCTGTTAAGATGACTGGTTCAGTTCTTTATGCATATGGTTCAGTTTTTTTATGCATATTGTGGATGTCCTGATGTGCTTTTCTGTTTGGCTCTGCTGGACCTATCTACAACACAGCCATCCCTGCTGCTGATGATCCATGGATGACCGGCTTAAGATCTCCTGGGTAGCATACAGATTGTGTAGTGGCAGCAGCAGTGTAATAACACATTATCGATTTAAACTTGGGGAAATTCATTTATCACTGTACAACTCAAGCTGGCCAAAAAAAATGTAACTGTTAAACTTAGAGAAATACATTCGGCAGACAAAGTACAAGCCTGAATTGTTGAGAACTTTTGTTAAGGTTGACAATTTTTCGGTAGACTATTATTAAATGAAGTTATCGGATCATCATACATTATGTCAAATGTGCAAGGGTGCCAATATTTTCAGCCGTAAGCAGAGAAGATTAGACACACCATTAACACAAGGTTAACACAGAAGACAACAAATATAGCAGCCAGCTGATAAGACAGCAAGTTTGCAAAGTAATATGAGGCGAGATGCCTTCAAGCAAAAACAGACTGGAGAGGTTAACATCAAACAGTGCAAGTCAAAGAGGCTCAAAACTGCATTCAGGGAGGCAGAGCACTCAACGATGTGGCTAACACTTCACGTAAGAATTCACTGGAGCTGCTTGACAGTTCAAGGGAAAAAGCACAGCGAGAGCCAATAAATGCACTCTTTAGAAGACAGAGGTAGAGGTGGACTCTACAGTGAGAAAATACCAGGCCAGCATCACTTGACCAACACTCATAAGGCATGAAAGGATGGCCAAAAATGACGGGGGATGCTCAGTCTAAGAGCTGCAATGAAATAGGATCTCCTGACAAAAGGCTACTGTAACACTAGAGAAGGGTGAGTTGGACAGAGATGGTTGATGCCCTGCACTCCCTTGGGCACTGAGATGAAAATCAGTTTAGTCAAGGTGTCATTTCAGGACGCACGTCTGCTCAAACTGACAGCAGAAATGGGTCACTTTCAAACAGTGAGAAAAGTAAGATCTGCATGGGGGTGATACCTTGGTCGTACAATGCTGAGTCATTTGAATATTTCCATTTAAATGACCGTCAATCAGATGACCCATAGACCACAAGGGGAGGATGTCTTTTTAATTACTGCCAGCCACTGATGTGCAATGACACTGAACTGCATCGGAGCACATCTATAGGCCCCAGGCTGCCAACTGGTATGCACAGTATGCAGCTGCCTTGCTGCATGCAATGCACCATCCACATTACATGATTATACACTGCATGGCAGGTATGCAAGGGTAGTGTTATTACTCGTTCTGGCGTTGCACTTAAATACATACAAGGCACTCAAGCAGTCCAAAATGAGAGTAGCCTATGCAGAGCCAGACAGCCACAGGACCTTCACATCCTTTGACAGTGTCAGTGTGAGATGCAGTGCCCTCATTAGTGCAGTGGAGGATACCTGTGGCCTACCAATGATCTCCAACAGCCAGTGAGGAGTCAGCCAACTGGTGGTGCCCTGTCTCCCCCTCAGGAGCAAGCAGCCCGGGCTACAGGTTATCTGTTATCTGCTGCAGTGCATCTTACCGGTGCTTTGAGGTGTCAAAAATATCCCCTCTGCACTGGGTTGTGACCAAAATGTGGTGTCGACTGCACGCTATACACCAAAGCTGCACGGGGCGAGTTTTATATAACATTGGGACTGTGAACACTTTTGCCTGCTCAAATTAAACCATTATTCCCCCCCGAAACTCGCGCTGTATCTTTAAAAGAAAAAGGCCCGACAACTTAGCAGCAAAAACTTTGTTCAAGACAGGCCTACGCAAGACATCTCGGCCTCCCGCGTCCTGGCATGAAGATGTGGGTTATGCTGTATGTGCAGGGTATGGAATAGTGATGGGCAGACCGGGGCTAATGTGGCCTGGTGTAGCCCCTACTCCTTTATGCGTCTCTTTCCCCATTCTCTCCATCCCCCCTCTCGACGCCATCTGTTTGTGGCATGAGAGAATGTGGAAGTAAAAAAAGAAAAGACGACATTTTGCCTGTAGTTGCTGACCTACATCGACCATTTGTTTCAGTTTAGCGAGAAAACCGCGCCGAAAGACACCCGTTTAAAACGCACAGGCAGTAAAATCGCCAGACATAACGCGCATACATTTTCTAGCCTGGTCAGGAGGAATTTAATAAGTTACGGTTGAAACACTCCTCCGCCTCGCCGGGCCGGACAAGTCAACGCTCCAGCGGCACATACATTCCCTCGTTTATCGTCAAAAGGAAGAGAAACATAAAATTATAACTCACCTGATTCCAAAATCGGTTTATGGTGGCGGCGTGATTGTGGTTAATTTCAATATGGGAAAAACAGTTACAACGGTGGGTCCCCGTTGTGTGTAGCAGGAAGGAGGGAAGGGAAGGCGAGAGGGGCTGACGTGAATGAATAAACAACTGAGCTCCTCCTTAACGCCACAAGTAAAGGCGGAATGTGGCTGACTTAGTGGAATTCACCACCAGCCATTAAACATCCTCTTTATGTAGTCGCTGTCAATGAATACTGATGTTTTAAACAGGCTTTACAACCTTTGATACCGACTATTAGCCTACCCATGCCACAACATGTTGCTAATTTTAAAAAAAAAAGAAGAAAAAAAAAGCCTACTTATTATATTATACGACAATTCTATTAGTGTATAATTTTATTGTAATATTAAGTAACAATAACCTAGGAGTCATTTTTACTGTAAAACACATATTTTGTATGACATTAACAAAATCCACCAGGTGGTGCTATGTCTGCACCCTGGCGACATTAACAGGACTGACATACTTTAAGGCGTGTAAAAATATTTTGCTCTGAATGATAATAATTTGTCAGATATGGTTCTTATTCAACAAAAGAAGTTTGATAAACTACTTACACTTTAATGCTTACTCTTCCTCATTGAAAAAGCCAGAATCTATGAATAAAAAGGATAATGCAAATAAAAGGTCCATTCTCTGTGTACTGAGGGCTTCAAGTTTCCACATTACATTTGTGTAATTGCATATTGGACAATGATTGGCTTCCAAACCAGTTGTGATGTCACAAAATCCTGCTCATACAAATACTCACGGGGAGCACAGAGATTACATTAGATTAGATTCAACTGTATTGTCATTGTGTAGAGTACAAGTACAAAGACAACGAAATGCTGTGTGCGTCTAACCAGAAGTGCAAAAAAGCAGAAAAGTGCAAAAAATAAATAAATAAATAAAAATACATTTCCAGATGAATTTGAGAGTTGAGTTTACTGGCAAACTCTGCTCATTATTCTGAAGCTCAAACATCCAAGTTAAGTTACAATATATAAAACATATTTTTGAGTAAAAGGGGACTTTTAAAAAGAAGCCTTAACCCTAAAATAAAATTCTTTTGTTGTGGGAACCAGCTGTTTGTCCCCAAACATGTGATTCTCCATAATGGGACTGTGTGCACACATTTCTATCCGCACAATGTGAGTAATGCAACCACTCACACAAAGATACACATACGGCAACAAAATACATTCTGACAAGAACAGATTAGCATAATAAACCTATTTCAGAGGAAAGCTGTCAATTATATATCTTGACTACTTAGTATAACACGATTAAACAGTGAGTACCAGATCTCCACGGAACTATTATAGTTTTATAGTATTATAATTATTAGGTTATTTGAAGAAAAATTGGAACAGATGGGGGAAGTGCATGAGGTGGAAAAAAGGAACATTTCAGATAAAAACCTAGCCTTTTGATATACCCAAATACCTCATGCCTTCTTGATAAAATCAAAATTATTTGATTTATTCCATTAAAAGCAGTCTCCTGTGTCTTCAAGTGATTGCTGACGATGTTTTGATTGAATGGATTTAGAAACATATCAGAGAAACGTACAATTCTGACACTAGAGGGCACAAGCACTCCACTGAACTTGTGTGACTAAGCATTCAACCTTTTTTCCGTGTCCAAATAATTCATGTCTCATGATTCCTTAATTAATTCATTATTGTTGATAATGTAGTAATAATTACATCAGTGTTTCTCTTAAAAACTGTCAGAGAAGATCAAGGCAGGTCCACTGTATGTTCATAGCTCTCCTCGTTTAAAGGCACATATTTTTACAACATGAAAGGAAACGATACTCGATTGATCCAGTTAATTTGTTTCTGGTAATCAGAAAATGATTGAGGGTTTGTGTTGTATAATTGTAAAGAGTAAAGATGTGCTCTTGGTATTTGTCTGTGTGTCATAACTGTGCCTTCCAGTCCTATACTATGCTATCATTGGGCACAGAGGCCTGTGCAGGCTCCTGCAGCCTGTGATTATCCAGTGTTATTGACAGGATATATCCTCTTTTACATAAAGATGCTGCTGTGGCGTGCTGTGAATTTAAATGTTTGCGGGTTGGTGGGCTCAAACCTAGGTTAAAACTGTGTCAGCAAAGTGGGATGAGCTTGTATTGATTGTTATGTTAGAAGATTCAAGGGTAAGCACACTGCAGGCATTGCCAAAAGGGAAAATCCGCTTGTTTTCTCACAGTTATAGAACATCACTTGAGGACGTAACCAGACAATGTGTGGGTGTTTGAGAGCTCACTGGGTTATAAGTCATACTTCTGGCTATTTGAGGCTTTCTCTTTGTCATGCCTCTGTCTTTCTTTCATCTGTGTGCATAAAAAGTGCTGTTCACATAATAAATACAGTATGTGAGGTAATACGCAGCAAATGCTCTGACTTACAGTAACACATACTCCTTTTTTCCATGCCAACGTAATTAATATTCAAGTCTGGTACTGTTGGTTCATCATGATGCGCTACCATGATAATTACACTGCTTGCTTTTCGCATTGCAGAAATCTGCAGTGGAGTCTTTGAAAACGGCTTAAAAAGGTTGTTCCTGTGGGTGGTTGATTAAACAGCAAGACCTATCTCCTCCTCGCCTTCCTCCTCTCTGCCCTGCCTGTCTAGACTGTGATTACCATCTGCTTCATCACTTTGGACGGTCAACTGTTTGCTGTGCTCTCTCTCTCTCTCTCTCTCTCTCTCTCTCTCTCTCTCTCTCTCTCTCTCTCACACACACACACACACACACACACACACACACACACACACACACACACACACACACACATAAGCACAAATAGCCACAAACACAATAAAATAAGATGCTAAAGCAGATTCTTGTCAGACCCATTTGCCAATAAATCTTCCTAAAGTCTCCTTTTAGTTCAAATTCATTCATCAGTAAATCGTAGCATTAGAAGTCCATCCTGTACAGTATTTCCAGACTGATGCATGAACAGTGTGGTGACGAAGGTCGAGTGTATGACTGCATTTGTTTCTCAGGATAAGGAGCATGTTAGACTATGATTAATCTGAAACAGATATTCTCTTAAGGGGACTTAAACAGATTTTCTCTAAAGGGAACTTACATCAGAGAGAGAATTTGCCATGTGCCAGTGCTACTTGTTATGGCCTCAGCAAGCTGAGACCTGTTTTGAAATCCGGTATAATTTTCTTCTAAAACTACACATAATGATGATGTCATCTCCAAGCCAATTATGCAACAAGTTACTGACAGTGAAAAGAAAGAGTTTGAGACAGGAATTTGTGCAGGTTTGTGCAGCATACCTGACATATACTAAAAGGCTGTTTGTGCAATGCTCAAACTATACTTTTTTTAGCCCACAAACTAACTTGAACTAATTAATAACAGACCAGCCTTTGTCTCTGAACAACATGAAATATCAGAGCCGTGATTCACATCTAGCCTTGGGACCATGCTCACTAATATTTATCGGACTTTCTGTTTGTGTTTTCTAGCCATGCTAGTGGCATGTCTCAAGGAATCAGTCCAGACTGATGGACTGCTGGATGGATTGCCATGATATTTTGTACAGACATTCATGTTACCCAGAGAATGAACCCTACTGACTTTGGTGATCCCCTGACTTAAGTCTTTGGCTTTAAGTGAAATATCTCAATAACTCTTGAAGAAGGATTGCAATGAAGTTTGGTACAGACATTCATGCCCCCCTCAAGATGAATTGTAGCCTAATCATTTTGGTGATTCTTTTTATTTAAAGCCATCATCAGGACAGTTTGTCTAGTACTTTGGTTTATGACCAAATACCTGCGAAACTAATGGCATTCCCATCGGCCTCAGCTGTTCTTTGTATGTTGTATGATAACGTCATGGTAAACATTATACCTGCTAAACATCAGCATGTTAGCATTATTATTTTGAGCATGTTAGCATGCCAACATTAACATTTAGCTCAAAGCACTGCTGTGCCTATCATTACAGTCTCAATGAGCAGCTAGAATGGCTGTAAACACGTAGTCTTGTCGATTACTTAGGCTTCACGGACACTTCATGTCATGTCATATTTAATTACACAAATTTGAGAGGGCATAAAAACGAAAGAGCCTAGCTTGTTCAATTTGTTACACCAATGTATTTTAACTTTGGTCTGCGATGTGTTTTCTATTCATTCAAGTCAGTGTAGTAGGCCTACTCTGTTTTCCCAAATTACTTGACAGCGTGTTTTTATTGGGGTGTAACAGCATTACCTCATTCATCCTCTGACAGTTCGCTCCAAGCTTTCAGTGCTTTCAAGAGCTGTATAGGCAGGGCGTGTTGGGGCAACTGAAGTTCACATGTTCAAATTCAAACCAAATCCCCAGAGAATAGGCAGGCTGTTGTGTAAGATCAGGCCTCTTTCAAAGAAATATCCAGTGTTGTCATGAAGCATTTAAAACAGAGAGCATTGTGTTTTCGGCACAGCTGTTGCATGTAGGCTGCAATGTTGAATATCTCGCCTTTATGCATACTTCTTTTCAAAAGGACTTTTCTGTAAATACTGTACAGCTTGACTAGAAGGTGTTGCACACACATTCCACAGGATTTTAGGAAAAGTATGTGAACTATGACAACAGTGTGAATGCCACAGTGGGGTCACAGTGTCTCAAGAATCCCACTCCAGTGAGGGGTTTAATATAGCCGAGGTCGTTCTCACCCCTGAGGAGAGACCAGTAATTAACACAGGGGCATCCTCCTCCAATGACACATACTGCACAGCCACACAGCCCACTGGACCAAGTTCTTGTGTCTATTTCAGGATATACAGCTCCTGTTAGTTTGTTCAGGAGTGTACAGTGTCAAATGTATGAGAGTTTGCAGACAGACTGTCCACAGACAGACAAGAAAATGGAAGAGACGTCTTCATCGAAAACTGTGTAATACCCCAACACATGCAGACTACCATGCAGGTCTGGCTCTCTCGTGGTTGCTACATTTGTACCATTTGAATAAAGAAAAACAAAATAAAACACTTGAAGACAGAGTTCCCATTGCAACCATATATGTAGTTAAAAGTCAGACCTCTGTAATGGCTGCAGACTGCAGCCCCCACTCTGTCTCAAGATGAATAACACTTGTACAAAAATGTATCTGAACAGTCTTTTGAATACTGCACTTGATTTGATTACTTCAGTGCATGAAGTAGTTATGATTCTTCAGCCAACCTTAAAATAAGGTTACATCATTCACCAGGTGAGATCAATCAAATGATCCCTATGTATTGCAATTTTTCTGAGCCTTTGAGTCCACTAAAAAGAGATGCTTAAATAATTTAAATCCTGGCTTTTAACATTGTTTTTTTAACCAGCAGTAATCAATATGGCTTGCACATTCTCTCTTATTTCAACCTTTCTTAATCCAGACAAATTATCCGCCTGTTGGGAGTTTTGAAGCATTTGTATGAATGCTCACCTCTGTGCACACACTTTCAACACATATGTATTTGCATTAAACATCCATCATCCTCTAAAAGGTTTGGTGTGTTGTACTCCTGATGTAACACCAGCTACCTTTTAATTGCTGGAGCACTTTGTTCAGCGAACACAGACACTGAACAAATTGAACAAGCAGCAATACAGCCACTAATTGGTCCCTCTATCCTCAAGACTATTTCTGTTCTACCTTGAAAGTGAAACGTTCTCAGTGTGATAACTGCTTTCCAACAGGTTCTCTCAATTTAGATAGCCCCAATAAGCAACACTTACTTGATACATATAACAAATTCATAACATGATTAAAGTTATAACCCTAACAATTTCAGTCCTGATTGATTTGACGACACCGGTGGTTACTGTGGTAACAACAAAAGCAGTTTAATACTATTATGAAAGATTATGGTTACCACTTACCTTAGTGATAAATACATTGTGTTTCCTGTTGTTTTTGCACTATAAAAGCCACACCCTGTTTCACCACTTAAATGCTTTTAAGGTGAAGCAGCATTAACTAAGTTCTGGCACAATGCAGAGAGAGTAAACAGTAAACAGTGAGGTTGTTATTATTCTGGATTACATACTGCATTTATTCCTGTGAAACCCTGTGGCAATTAAAGAGTCCGCCACTAACATTAGTGAACTATTAGACTACTAGAACTACTAGAGAGTTAATTACTGAATGTAAATACATGGAATGACTATTGCAAGAAATGCCATACATAAAATAGTATAAAAAATGAAGTCTGATTTAATGAAAATCTTTTCAATATTTTAACTTTAAGCAATAGCAATATTCCACTCTGCTTCTTGACAGACCAACGGTGTGTGCTGTATTGTAGCTAATGTTGCTGTTTCCTTTTCACATGTTGGAAATGTGTGCATGTCTGTAAAGGATATCCTCATTAGATGGTGTTGGAAATGGCACCGACTAGTTAAGTTTCCTTGAAAGCTGCACTTTTAATCAGCACGGAAGCCAGCGCACCAAACACTTCATTGTTCTTGTGCCAATCTTTTTCCATTGTTGTTTCAAGACAAGGAGAAAGACTGACTAGGCCCACAGCATTCCTATTTTTTTTCCAAGATTTTTTTGGGGCATTTTTTAGGCCTTTATTTTTATAGGACAGCTGAAGACACAAAAGGGGAGAGAGAGGGGGACTGACATGCAGCAAAGGGCAACAGGTCGGACTCGAATACGCGGCTGCTGGGTAGAGGAGTAAACCTCTATATATATATATGGGCACGCGCTCTACCAGGTGAGCTACCCAGGCACCTAGGCCCAAAGCATTCCTGCTCAGTTCAATACAGCAACATCTAGAATAGTGTTGGGCATTATTGCTAAACAAAAATAATAAGATATTTTTACTGTTTGTACTCATATTACCATAGAAAATGTAGATTTCTATCAATTGACTAAAACCTTGCTTCTCTGTACTGGAATCATGAAACAATGAATGCAGGTGTAACCATTCAATTAGCCACCAGTTTACAGTGCTGAGGTTGGGCTTCCCCTCCAGTACAATACAATAAATGTCTTCTTAATTATTCTAAATGTAATGTGAATATTCACTATATTGCCCAACGCTGGGTGTATCACATAAAGTGAGAATGAAGGCACAAGTAGCAGAACAAAGTGAGTGTGGTCAATCATGGCTAACCAACATGAAAACAATAAAAGTATTATAAGAATATTAGAATCTGCAGAAACAGAGAGTAGTCCTGAGGTTCAGTACAGTCAGGCTGCTCTAAACAGCAAAGTGAGCGAGTGAGTGTCTGACTACAGCAACAGTTTGTGTTTGTGTGCTGGTGTGTATGTTGAGTTTGAGCTGATGATGGACTTGCAAATCAAGACACAAGCTTGATACAGATGTTTGTGAGAAATGGTATATTTTAAAGTAGGCCTGGTGAACTTGATTCCTTTTACGGATTCGGGTTATTCTGAGTCACTCACTAAACTGATCCGAGTTGTGCGAGTCACTTGAATCACTTGAGTCAGTATTGATCTGCAATTGCAATGATTGGTGATGATCGGTGATGTTTCGGACTGTCTGCTCGACCTAATTGCATTTTAACATACTATATTTATACACCAAACCTACAGTAGGCCTAGCTAGGCTACGTGCAGAACATTGTATGTTATTTCAGAAGTGAAAGAGTGGCTTTTGTTGTGGATTTGCTTTACTCTGAGCTCGAGGAGAGACTTCACTCGCTCGTTTGCTACAGATCCACTCATAGACGGCTGATTCGCGCGATTGACTGACTCACGCGAGAACTCATGAGTCATCGACAACTCACGAGTCATCGAGGACTCGTGAGTTAAAGGACGCTTCCGGCTCTGAGTCTGCGGGTCGGGAAGTTCCTATAACCTGTCTCGGACTGTCTCTCTGCTCTCTCAGTCGCTTGAGTTGACTTGTGGAGTTGTGGTTGCTTATGAAATTGTAAGTTATAAAGCTTTTGGCAGCTAAGATGGCTAGGACTAATAGTAGCTAATGTTGCAAGAGGTTTGTGTGTGGTGCTGTTATTATTTTAGATTGAATTGTAGCAGGACTCAACTGATCCGAGTTAATGATACTAGAGACTCGCGTCTCATGTGTCAATTTAAAGATTCGGGTGAAAGATCCGAGTGAATCATGACTCAAACAGGTTTATTTTAAAGGCACATATGAACATTCAGACATTACACGGTGTCTCTCTTAAAAGAGTTCTCCGCCGATCAAGTATTGTACGCATCTAATTTAACATTAGCGGACTTACGATGGACAAAAAAATGACGATGCATCAAAAATCCGAGAAATCAAAAATCTTTTTCATTCCACACTATCTTCATCTTTGTCAAAACCTTGCCCTACGAACCACAATGCAACTCAACCACCGACATTTCAGTCAGAGATTTGGGTCTGTTACGCACTAGAAGCAGCTAATGCAGCCTCGAGCTGCTAGACTCCCACATTTTTTTCATTTTCACCTTAAATCTCCTCAAGTGACATCATCAGACTTCGCAGATCTCCCTCTGTAGCCACAAAATACTTTATACGACTGTAAACAGAGTTTGACGTGTATAATTGGTGGCCTTACACTTCAAGGACTCTACTGAGAAAACAAACGGCTGAAATTACAGTGAAAATTTCAATACGATGCATTAATGTGCAATATTGAATTTCTCTACATGTAGCAAAACCCCAAAGATTTCACATGCTTGTTGCTTCTTGTCCAGCTGAACACTTGCAGGATGCAAACACCACCCCAGAAGCAGAGAACAGCTTTTATGTGAGCAAGCAATCTTGTTCATCTGGGAGAAAGTACATTTAAGTTAAGGACGGTTGTTGGTGTCTATCTGGCTCCAGTGCAAAGCTTTGATACAAGTCTTGTGATTTGGTGGATGGGAGATGTAAGCCGTGCACCTGTTCGGGGTTTCTCCCTTGCTCCTTGAAAAAAAAGAGTGTTTTGTAGCCCGAGGTGAGCAGCTAACACAGGTGCTGCCTCTGTTTGATGTAGACTCTCAGACTGGGGGGAATCCACCCACCTGTATCCATCTGAGTTATTGAAAACTTTCTCTCTTCTGAATTCACATGGGTTTTACAGTACCTTTTGACTAGAAGGAGTCTTTGGCACATAACAGAAGAGATTGTTCAGGGACATAACGTTGCAGTTTGAAACAGGGATGAAATGTTAACACAAGGGTTCTTTACTAAGGAAAGTAAAAGCTGAGCCATAGTTCATGGACTCTATACTTTATATATCATAAATGGTATTGGATTTTCTTTCCAATAAACTCTTGCAAAACTACTCGTACATTGAGTCATTCAATCAATGAAATATCGACCATTTCTTTTTTTCCAGTGGTTCTCTTGTAGTGGGGAAAGCACACACATTTATTTGAAGGCACATTTCATACCAAACCAAGGAGACAGATGGCCTCCACTGATAGGTGATCCATAATTACAGATTAATTCAAGCATGACGAAACACATTATAAATGCGTAAATTGAGCGCAAGATAAGGCTGGCAGCATATGTCAGACAAATGGTGTGCTCTCTGACTGCGCAACAGCAAACACTTCCACACTTAAGTATATGTTTGTTTAACGGAAAGATGCCACAGAATCTGGAGGAAACACAACTTTCAGGTTCCTTAAAGGAAATATAGATTTAAGGCTTGAACTGGAATCAAAATCATGTTGGGGAATGGGACAGTATGTCAGTGTCAAGCAATGCAAGGCCTGTTGGCTGTAGTTGTTCAATGCTTAACCACTTCAAATAAAAGGATCTCCACCCTCATTGTCCAGGGGTTAGAGCACATGTTTCTGCATCTCAAAATATCAGCAAATAAAAAGCAAAACTCTCTGCATTGCTTATCCCTATGGGTAAGTTGGAAAAATATAAATAATTTTTTTTAATGTTTTGAACCTTTAATCAATCCTTGTTGTTACATTAAGGTCAAATAAATAACAATTGTTTACTACATGCAGATTGATCTGAAAATGAGCTGGTCTGGTTCTAGTTCTTTATTGTTTGATAGGAAGTAGAAAGAGAAAAGCTGGTAAGAACTTGCAACAGGCAAGTGAAGTGTCACCGATTAACCACGTGGCTAAGAATATGAGATGGGGCTTTGGACTGACTGAATACAGCTGTGCTTCATACTCAGGAGATCTCAATTGTCTGAAGGAACTTGCACAACCTGTCAATGCTATCATTCAGCTGTTAGAAGAGAAAAACCAAAATCTTTGAAGGCTGCTTTTCAAAGATTGTTTCACCTTACACATTCTAATTTGCTATTTTCCTTCCTTACGTTTTTACATAGCTGTCCTTTTATTTGTATTATTCTGCAATCTTTTCGTTTTTTTCAGTTTTCAGTTGACCTGAAATAAAGGTTTCATAGAGATAGTACTTAAAACTGGACAAAAAAGGAGACTCTCACATCAGCAAAATGCACATCCATTAGCAGTCATTAAAGCATGACACTGGCCACTGACTCATATGTCACTGAGACACATGCATCAATTAAATCCCATCAGTCAAAGGTTATCTAATACTGAGCCGGTCAAAGGATGAGCCTGGGATGAAACTACAGCACATCCTGTTAACAGAGACTCACTTTAAAGTGCTCATATTATGCTCATTTTCAGGTTCATAATTGTATTTAGAGGTTGTACCAGAATAGGTTTATGTGGTTTAATTTTCAAAAAACACTATATTTTTGTTGTACTGCACATTGCTGCAGCTCCTCTTTTCACCCTGTGTGTTGAGCTCTCTGTTTTAGCTACAGAGTGAGGCATCTCACTTCTGTTCCATCTTTGTTGGGAGTCGCACATGCGCAGTACCTAGGTAAGGACTACTATCCAGTCAGTTGCAGAGAATGAGGGAGTGCCACGCTAGCAGCTAGGCGAGCATTATAACGTGTTACAAAGTGACGCACGTTCGTCACGGAAGTAAAGGCTGGACTACAATAGAGCTGTTTGGAGCAGTTTGTGAACAGTGTTTTCTCTGGAAGATGGTAAGTCCCTTTGGGCTGGACTTTGGCTTTTTCCCATGCACAAAACGATATATAACACAATAAAGGAAAGGGAAAAAGCCAAAAAGCACAATATGAGCACTTTAACACTGACAGACCAATTGTATTCATCAATAAGAAGCAACATTTCCCAGTGGCCTTGTTGGTTACATCTCCCTGACTTTATTATTCTTCTTCTCCTCTCTCAAAGGTGCTTTAAGCCATTCTAAGCTTCCCACTTCGCTGTGATGTTGAGTTTTTGAGTTAGAATTTGGGAGTTCAGAGATGCTATAAATGTCACTTTGGATGAAATGTGCTTCTAATCGTGCAACAAGAGAACTGTTTTATGTCGAGAGTGTAATGCCCAATTTTAGTTTTCAGTGGTTTTTAATAACAAATGTTTGTACTTTCCGGGCAAATTGTTTGGGACTTTTGATGTAACAGCAGGTTTCCCAAAAACACTGAATGAATCAGACTTGTTTGATGCACCAGCTGGACCCAGAATTTAATCCATTCATCTTTTCTTGCCTGCAGGCCACATTGTACTAAGATTGTTCACCTGCAGCTGAAATGCTCTTCATTTCTGCATCACTGTGCATTATGCCATAAATCACGCCAGTTATGTTTGCCATAAATCAGGTCCAGATATGGATGTATAAAAACCTAATACAAAAGTCTTTTGTTTGTTTGTTTTACATCTGTCCTATCAGTGTAAAGCATGACATAGGACTAAAATATAGAAGATATCCTTAGAAAATACCCCCTGATTGAGACATCTGTCCATGTTTAGATACTTAATGGCCCCTTGTGGAAGTTTTAAGGTGAAAACAGACATTTTTGTTTACTTTCAATCTTAAAATTGCACTAATCAATATTTTTATGTTAGCAATTGAATTAAATGACAATGTGTTATAAGAAAAAATACTCATAGTGCCAAATCCACAGAGAAATATCACATGAATCTGGTTTTTTCTTCAGCAGGGCGTTTTTGTGCCTCTTTTAGCTCCTCTTTTAGATATTCATGGCTAGCTGGTGAACATAGTGGAGTATTTAGAAGCTAAGGAGATTTCTTTTTTTCAAACCAAAACAGGACTAAAAGGAGAGTGAATAGTGGATTTACATTTGTCAGGAGGCCAGAAACACAACTCAAAATGAATATCCTTAATTAGGATGTTTAAACTGTGTTCTGAATAGGTCAGCTATCACCAGCAATACTTGTTTTTCTTCTTGTTCCCCTTTTTGCATCCTTCAGTATGGTCATCATAGACCAACCAAGCTGAGAACCATTAATCATTTTCATAGTGCAGTATAATGCGTAATGCCCAGTGCATCTTTATCCTGAAACACCATAAAGCACCCAGGGATCTGCAGAATTTTAAAGTTTGTGCATTAAGTAGAGATTGATTGGCAGAATTACGCAAAATTACAGGATATGACGCATGTTTCTGGAAAATGAATGTTTATTGTCAGAGCCCATGTCATAAATTGCATCACATCCTTTCTTCCCCCTCTGGGATGAATGGATTCATGTGTGCTTGGATGGGCTTGGCTGGGCTGGACAGCGATGACTCTCCTACTTCTCAACAAGGTCAGAACTCAACAGTGTAAGAGTGTGTTTGTTGTCTGCTCTCTCCTGGCTCTCCTGTCTTTCTCTCTCTCTGTCTTTCTTCTCAGATGTGTCAGTCCATCAATGATTGATGTCTCCTCCTAGGACTTGACTCATCTTTCACCTGCAGCCTGCCTCACAGCTGTTCAATGAGCTCAGCACAGGCCCACATGCATGAACACACAGCTCTGCACACCATAATATAAGCTCCTCAGAGGCTGTTTAGTTTTGGAGTCCAAAGGCTGATGTATCACAAGCCTCTGTCTGAATCATCTTGCATCCAGTATTTCTCTCTTCACCGAGTTTCTTCCTCTGCGTTGTTTGTATTTTCTTTATTGATTGGGAGGAGATTCGGGAGTGAAAGATCAGTCCAGATGCTAGCTTTGCCTCCTTTTTTGCCACTTGCCTCTTTGTATGACAATCAATGCTATTATTCAATACATGTCCCACCCTTTATTGCCATTCCCAAGAGCACAGGAATAAAAAAGCCACTTTTCAGCTGCAGAGGTTGTAATTCCATGTTGTCAGAGCCCATTGTATTGCAGAAGCTCCATCTGTTCTTGTCTTGTATTGTCTATTGTCTATCTATATGGTGTGGGAACAGCAGGCGCCTCGATGGTCACAATTATGCTGCTTCACAAACCAGCGAAACTGCATTTCCTTACACATGGATCAGCGTTTTCTTGAAGCCAAAGGTGAGGAAATGCTGAATAAATATATTTATCCTCTACAGCAACAGACCTCAAAGCTTTATGCTAACGCTCAGCTCCACAGCGCCTACAGTAATATATTCATGCAAATATGATGAGCAGGTCATATACTCAGCACTGGCTCAGCCACGGTATTATTTCTGTTTGTTTGGCCTTGGTTTTTGTTTTAGGGCAGAGATTATACTTGCAGAAAGTTATAAACCAAAAGCCTTGCTTTAAACAGACAGACCGGCCTGTGTTTGGAAAGATGTCTGCAGAGCTTTTGGGGGTTAACAGAGTGTTTCAAAGATGTGAATGCTGTTGACAGCAAATATTGGTAACACTTTAGATTACAGCGCGCAACATACAGCGTAATTACTCTAAAATTATGGTGTACCAGTACAGTACATATACCAACATTTATATGTAGGTACTGGGGAACAAGATATTAAGTTAATATAATGTGCAGAGCTCAATGATTGTTTCAGAAAGCAGCCTTTTGGTTGTTGTTGTTGGATTAACGGGGAACTCCACCAAATTTACAAAGCTTACACAAGTCTGTTTACAGGTTTTGGTGAGTAGTACTGCATATGTGAAAAAAGGTTTGTGGCTCCAGCGAGACCTCTGCGTAGTTTGATAATTTGCCTCAAGTAATCTTGAGTCAGCGTTAGTTGGGGCTGAAGACTACAAGTTTGAAAAAGAAATCTGCAGGTGTTGAGTTAGAAAGAGTTTAATAGAGCTCTGTAGCTAGCTTGAGGCTATAAACTACATTAACCGCTACTATAGCACACCACACACCTGCAGGAATGGGACGGTTGAGTTTAGGAAAAGGTCGTGGGTCGGCTTACGCTTCCGTGACACGCGGGAATAACTGGACGGTTAAAGAAAAAAACGACTTTAGGAAACGTGACAAGCGGGACACAAACCCAAGTCTCCTGGGTGAAAGTCCTGTGTTTGATTCATCCACCACCCCAACCAATCTCCCCATGCGGAATTTCGGCCTTACATAGGTAAGGGTTAATGCCCGATGAGGTGTCCATTGTCAGGTATTAATGGACGACGGTGAGGCGTGAACTGTCTGACACCTCGAAGGGCATTAACCCGCTTATACCATGGTCACTTGCCAAATAACATATTTTTAAAACATTAGTTTATATTTTAATTAGTTTTACAATCGAAAACCATAACTCTGTTTCCCTGGTTACGCCTGATGTTTTGGCTAATACCTGGAACTATCATTCCCATCCTATAAGGTTCTTATACAATGCAAACGTTGTTCACTCCTCCAGGAAATAGGAAGGACCTTAGATACGACTTGCCTCCCTTAGCAACGGGAGATATTTATAGTCCGCTCAGCTACAAGAAAGCTAGAAAGCTAGTTCTAAAGCTAGATCTTGCTAGCAGAAAGCTAACGCTATGCTAGCAAGATCCAAAGACAATAACATTGTGTACAGTTGGCAATCAGTAAAAATAATTTGACAGTATGTTGAACAGCAAGACAAGTTAGCTATCCAGCTATGTCATTGTCCCCAAAACAATATAACGACTTTTACGAACAATTTTATCTGCGATGTGTAACGTTAGTCGGCCACAGCCTGAAGTAGCGACCTGAACAGTTTTGTCCTGTTACTAATACAACCAAACAGCAATGTACTAAAATCACAAAACACATGCCTGTCTGCTACATAATGGACATACACAATAACAATGTTAGATGATTCATGTTACCACAACAGAAACAGCACACCAATATTGTGATTGTTTATTCCAACCTTTTCAACGTGGCCTTCCTTCTCTGTTAGGATCAAATTCAAGGTTCAAAGACTGGAAAGTCAAGACAATTATGACAGAATCAAGTTTCCTAGACAATAACATGAAACAAACAATTGAATCTGAATTGCTTTACTTGAACTAGACAAACAAACATCAACAATGCATGTGAATTGAATTACTGTTCTACACGGCTGGTCCTGAATCAATTGCTTCCTAGAAAACTGACACAATCTTTTAGTCCAGCAGGGAAGAAATGTGCTCCGCCTGCTGTGCTGGAGCCAAATGAAAAAATAAAACACTGCTTCACGTTTCCAATACACATTGTCTTAGTGTTTGTCCAAATTCGTGTTCCTCCTTTATCCTATCCCCATAGTATGTTGTACGTGCAAGGAGAAATTTCTCTTTAGTTTGGCATTGATACATTGTCTTGTGGAAATATATATATATAAAAAAAAGAAATCTATTAAAAAGAACTTATTTTTCCATTACTGACTGACCGTTTTTATTTTATTTTCCATCTTCAATAACTTTTTATTGAACAAAATAGTGTGTAATGTTGATGCCAGGGGGAAGTTAACAGAACAGAGAGGGAGAAATAGAGAGAAGCTCCTGGAGATATTGTGACTAATGAGCAGTCAGACAGCTACAGCAGTTCACCAACTCCCCAACTTCCTGCGAGTAGTCACTACGTCACCAAGCTTCTAGTCCACGGGTCTCCAACCTTTCTTTATCTACTATTCTTTATCTACTTTAAAAAAAACAAAAGTGGCCAAGAGCTACTTGCATCACATTGCTTACATTTATTTACATAACACACATAAGCTGAATGAAGCTACTGTTTGTACACGTATGAAATTGCAATACCCAAAGCTTATGAAAAATCTTCATTTCACGTCAGGGTTCATGACTATTTTACACTTCTTTTAGCCCACATAGTTAGCTACATCGCTGAAAATATTCCCATCAGGGTCCAAGAAAACATTACCACTTTACACTTCTATGGCCCACAAAGTTAGCTACCTCATCTTTAATATTGTGGTAAATTTGTGTCTCAGTTTGTCAACCTATTTGCGAGCTACTGGAAATCTGCTCTTGTTGGAGACCCCTGTTCTAGTCTATATCCACGACCTTCCACTTCCGGGTGTGTTCCGTTGCCGGCGAAAAATGTCGCCGTATGTCCTTCTTTTCGGCTGGATGTCCGTTACCTTACGCTTTCTTCGTGTTGGAATCAAGGGGGTAAGTGTTTGTCAACAACCCGTAGATCCTATGACGCCATTTTGATGCTAACAAGCATTCCATTGACTGCCATTCATTTTGACGTCACTTTTACAGCGAATAACTTTACATCTGAAGCATTTAAAGACTTTATTTGTCCATTGTTTATTTCTAAAGAAACACGACAATGTATAAAAGGCTCCATTACCTTGTACCTCACGTTATGGCTCCGTAGCAGACGTTTTTGTAAAAATAGGCTAACGATTGTGTCATAACCAAGCGACTTACTGTCGCATAGTAGAGGAATTACCGTATAGTAGCCTACAGGAGAAGCTCGCAGGCAGTTTCGACTCACATTAGCTGTTTAAGTTATATATATATATATATATACATATATACATATATATACATATATATACATATACATACATATATACATATATATATATACATACATATAAAAAATATGTATATAAATATATAAAAATAAAAATATGTATATAAATATGTATATATATATATATATATATATATATATATATATATATATATATATATATATACAGTTGTCAGCATAAGTGAATACACCCATGCTAAAGTTGACTAAAAAGAGGAATAAAAAATCATCTTTTGGAAATTGATGTGACAGGGGGACTAATAGTGCCGTGGATAGGTTCCCCATGATGTCAGCCATCTGACGATTCTCATGTTGAGGTCAATTTCCTACTGGCTAAATAGGAACATATTCTGGCTGTACTTGGCTGCATATGCCTTTTCAAACAATCTTTATACCAAGAGAGTATTTTTTTTTTTGGCAGCCGTACTTTTTCCTCAATGCCAAATATGTTGACCTTTTGTGGAATATTTCCATTTCAAATGCATAAGCTATATAATACATATATAATATAAGACATATATATCTATAAGACATATGTCTTATATTATATATGTCTTATATAGTCTACACATTTAAAATGGAAATATTCCACAAAAGGTCAACATATTTAATTGAAGGAAAAGTACAGCTGCCACAAAAAAATGCTCTCTTGGTATAAAGATTGTTTGAAAAGGCATATGCAGCCAAGTACAGCCAGAATCTGTTCCCATTTAGCCAGTAGGAAGTTGACCTCATCAACATGAGAATCGTCAGATGGCTGACATCATGGGGAACCTATTCACGGCACTATTAGTCCCCCTGTCACATCTCAAAGAGTTTCTTTTCCCTTGATGGTGTGTATAGGGCATATATGTGTGTATTTATTCCTGGACTGGCCCTTGCACAAAACACTATTGAGACTCACCAGGGGTGTCTGCCTCAGGCTCCCCTTGTCACATTAGTTACAATAAGACAATCAACTGCCAGGCTTTCCCCTACGGTGCTTTGAATGGACGCCTGCCACTTCTTGACAAGTCTTCTTGGTTCTTGGGAGTTTAATGTCCTTAACATTTAACCACGCCCAACGTGGCTAAGCTGACATTTGCACATGACCCTGACAGATTATATACAACCAATCACAGAGAGAGGACAATAAGGTTTTCATGGTGTCTTTCAAATTGCCTGGAAGATATACTGTGTATGATCTCTCTTGTCATTGGTCGTAAGTAGGGGAGTTGTGTAAAACATGTACCAGTACGGTACAAATTCAGGTTGTCCAGCAAATTTGACCAAACACAACTTAACTCATACAGGAACTCATTTACACATTAATTATTCAGTCTTTCCGTCATCCAGCCTATTTCTTCCTCTCTGCAATCCTGCTGAACTGTGTAAAGTGCTTCAGATCTATGACAATATTTATCCCCATTGAAGGAAAACCTTTTGTCAGCTTTTTCCCATTTCCCTTATGTTCCCCCATCAGTCTTGTGGATGACTGGCTGCCGACCTGATTAATTGCCTGGCTGGCTGCTTTGCAATCTCACGGTGATTGTGCGACTGACTGGCAGACGCACAATAACTGTACAATTGGTTGGTTCTTTTGCTAACTGACCGCCAAGGTGACCGACTGGCTGGTTTGCAGGCTGACTCTCATCAGTTGCTTGCACTCATGACTTATACACCGCCAACTGAGTACAGGCATAAAGCTTGCGTCATTCTAAACTTTTCTTATTATCAATGTGCCTCATGAAAAAAAAAACAACAGTGTGTTAGTCTGTCTTTTAATACTTTCTGACTTCCCCAGCTTTCTGTGGCTTTCAGCCCATTGGTCCCTATTGAACACATAATACTGTTAAATGAATTGGATAATGAATATATACCTTCATGTTTAGAAAAGGGCAAAAACAATCCTAAAACATCTGGACACTGTAGTTTTCAGCAGATGTTACTCAAACAGGAGTAAATAGTGTATTAGTTGGGACTATTTTAGCGGGGGATCAATGCGCATTTGGTGCTATAGTGTGTATTTCCGTCAGCAGAACAGCGTAAACTATAGTGTGTTCATGATAATGAAGGAACATGTCGCCAAGTGCAAAGGTGTCTCACTGATGTGTTTCTAATAGTTTTTGAACAACAATGGAAGTCTATGGCACAGAGAAATAGGACTTATTAGGCTTTGGATAGTAGGCAGTATTTGCTGGAATGGTCAATTAATGTTTGTATTTTATCTTTTCATGAGATTGTTGACAATGAACAGAGAACACCAGCCTTATCCCATAGAGGCCCATTTTCCCATTTTTTGAGCGTATTGTTATTAGCCTACATGATGCAATGTACTTTTGTGCACCAATCAATATATGTAGCAATATTTGAATCAAAATGTAATGATGGTTGTGGGGTTATTTGTGGCTATTTGCTTAGGTCAGTAAACTCTGATCAAACCCAAACAGTCCTGACAAAGTAGATTAGATGAGGTTTTAACACCTAATAAATGATACCCAAGGATGTTTTCTTTTAAAATCTGACCTTTATTGTTGCTCAAGAATAATTCATGTTATGGAGAAAAACTTGGTGATTTAAAACGAGGCACACGAAATGATGACTAAAATATCTCAAAGTAATTTAACCTGACATTACATTTTCTATTGTGCTTCCCACAAAAGGGAAAAAGAAATCTGTGCGTATAAAATAAGATAAAATAGACTTTATTAATCCCACACTGGGGAACTTCCTGTGCTACAGCAGCTCAAAAGAAAACAAATATCTGGTCTAAAGACAATCAATAGATAATATTGTGCAAAGATCCCCATATAAGGTTTGGGAGCAATGCTTGGGAGTACTCAGTTGTTGTGAAAGAGCTTTAAAGCTGATGGAAGCAGATAAAAGAAGTCAGGAGGGGACAGATTATCTGGTTCTCTTAAAGCTTTTACTTCAGTCATTGTTTGCATTTTTGATTGAATAATTATCTCATTAGGTTACCCGAGTGATTTGTGTCTCTCATTGCCAATGTCAACAAAACAAGCTGTTCCAGAAGATCTATCTGTCTGTCTACCCGGGCGGTCACAGTCAGGGATCTCTCCAAGAAAACTCCATATTTGTCCCGTTTCTTTCCCTCCTCTGCTGCCTCATGAAACAGGGTTAAGTGATGGTTTAAGGCCGAGAGACATCCTGTTTCTCTCTCCCTTCCTATCTCTTTCACTCTCTTGCACACACTCAATCATTAAAAGAAGCATCTGTTTCGGCTCTCGCTGTGCCTGGAAGCTGATAAATGCCGACTATTTGTACAAAGTATTTGCATAGAAACCCTTCAGTGTTTGAGTATTGTTCCTGAAAAGTAGTACACATGATGCACTTCAGGCTGCACCTGCCTCTCTCATTCTTTGTTCCCCTAAGCTCTGAGAGGCCCATGACAGTCTATGAAACTGGAAGATCTTGTTAAGAACAGAACAATTTGTTCCGCCAAAGGAGAGACATACACACACTGAGTAAAATTCCTTCAAGACAAAACCAGACAATTTAAGCTGATAAGTTACAGCTGAGGAGACAAAGGGATAACCATTATCTTGACACTTTATTAAATCACTTAAATCAGAGCATGAGAAAAGGCCCCTCGACCTGTACATATTGCATTGTATGGTGTTGATGTTATGGTGAAATGGGACTAACATAGACAAGAAGTGCCTTCCACTTGTCAACCTTACATCCCTTTAGCTCTAGATTAAGTGTTTTGCTATTATAGTGCTCAAAAACCTGTGTTGTTTCGTTGAACACAGTGTCAGACAAAGCAACCTGTGCTGGTATTTTCTAATGTCACTTTTCTTTTGACACACAATTTTGCCAGCTAGACAACCTTGGCATTTCCCAGAATCTGTTCTTTTAGAAGATTTGTTTGATGGTTTACCTTTACAGAGCAGAGCAATTGACATCAGACAAATGTTATTAAAGTTAAGTCTGTTAGGGGCCGAGCAGCAAGACACAGGACACAGGTTTTTGGATTTAAAAAAGATGGGGTTTTATTTTCCCTTAAAAATGAGAAATGGCGAAAGCAAAATTGATTATTAATCAATTGGACCCTAAAAGAGGTCAACAGAACAGAACTGAACTCAAAATATAACTAGGCAATACATTATTATTATTACTTAATACTCGTCATTACATCAGTCAATCTTTACATGGCGGAGGCAACACAGTAACACAAAAGAAAGACAAGTGATATCAATGCAACTTAAAAATGACAGTACTTCAGTTTGGACAATGCAAATAAAATTGAATGTGAATGCTTAATTTAGACATAAATAAATAAAATGCTAATAAAACAAATATTATTTCCCAAAATTGAACTATTTAAAGCTGGACCTTTTGTCCTGTACAATGAGCTTTAGCTGAATGGATGAGACAGTGGATGAAAGCAGAGGCACAACGTCTGTGCTCACGCTTTATCGTAATGCACATTAATCTGACACAACACCATTGTATTCCTGTTCAGCACTCCCTTTCAGTTGGAACAGATTGGACCATTTTGACCTAAAACTCAGGGGTGTTGAGCCTTCAAAGCACATGACCTTTATGTTCTGGTTTTCAGAATGTATGTGCAGTGCAGTTTTCCGCACCACATACACAACATTATTCAGGCTTTCTTCAGTTTGAGTGGAGCTATTATTTTCCTGTTTGTGCTCCTGCAAGTGTCTCATTGGGGAGAGAAGAAAAGGACAAGCATGTACCTTTTTCTCTGCACAACCTTAGTAAGTCCTTCTTCAGCTGATTGGGGGCAGGAACAGAAGTCCCTGTGTATCCAGAGAGAGAGAGGGAGGCCTGGCCGTAGGGTTGCCAAGGCAACAGGGAACAGTGCAGGCATGGTGGTGAAAGAAGAGGGGGTCTAAACTGATAGGGATAACTGGAAATGCCAGGGGACACCTTTATGCATTAAGATACTCCACACTCCCTTTTGAGGGAGAAAAAGAGAAGTTTCATTTTTATTTCACTAAACTAAATTAAACTATAAATAGTGCTGCTTAGGAAGTGTCTGAAATTGAAGAGCCCAGTATCAGGGAGTGTACCTTACGGGTGGACACAGAGCATTTTCCAGTATCCAGACCAGGGTGAATGGGTACTTTGATCTATTTCTCATGTCTGCTTTATGGTCTGCAGTGCACTGAAATGGACACTGTTGAAATTCTGTGCAGTTATTCGTAGCAAAGTAAAATACATCCTATAAGAGTTCACACTGATGCTTGCACTAAAATACAAATGTTAACCTGGCTCCATCCCTTCTACCTGCTCATTTTATTTATCTAAAACCAACTGATTGATATCTCCTGTATGATCATGTGTCATGGATGAAGTGTTATTAAATGAAGCGTTGTCCTTTTTTCCAGGATATAAATATAAACACATTTACATACAAATTGGGAAACAAATGAAGATGTACTGGAAATGTGTGGTTAATACGAGTTATCTAATGTCAGTTACTATAAACTATAGACCTGTCACCATCTGATGAACAAGATCTGTTAAAATAAAGAATATTGTGACTTTTGCCATAAATCCTTTCTGAAAATGTAGCTAACAGCAGGTTCTGTCCTGTTAGGTTAAATTTCAAATGGGTACTTATGTGGCATGTTTTCCCATTTACTCCTATTCTCCAGAGGGTGTGTGCCAATTACAGGGGTATCACACTTCTCAGCCTCCCCGGTAAAGTCTACTCGAAGGTGCTGGAAAGGAGGGTTCGGTCGATAGTCGAATCTCAGGTTGAAGAGGAACAATGCGGATTCCGTCCTGGTCGTGGAACAACGGACCAGATCTTTACTCTCGCAAGGATCCTGGAGGGAGCCTGGGAGTATGCCCAACCAGTCTACATGTGTTTTGTGGATCTGGAGAAGGCGTATGACCGGGTGCCCCGGGAGATACTGTGGGAGGTGCTGCGGGAGTACGGGGTGAGGGGGTCCCTTCTCAGGGCCATCCAATCTCTGTACGACCAAAGCGAGAGCTGTGTCCGGGTTCTCGGCAGTAAGTCGGACTCGTTTCAGGTGAGAGTTGGCCTCCGCCAGGGCTGCGCTTTGTCACCAATCCTGTTTGTAGTATTTATGGACAGGATATCGAGGCGTAGTCGGGGTGGAGAGGGGTTGCAGTTCGGTGGGCTGGGGATCTCATCGCTGCTTTTTGCAGATGATGTGGTCCTGATGGCATCATCGGCCTGTGACCTTCAGCACTCACTGGATCGGTTCGCAGCCGAGTGTGAAGCGGCTGGGATGAGGATCAGCACCTCTAAATCGGAGGCCATGGTTCTCAGCAGGAAACCGATGGAGTGCCTTCTCCAGGTAGGGAATGAGTCCTTACCCCAAGTGAAGGAGTTCAAGTACCTTGGGGTCTTGTTCGCGAGTGAGGGGACAATGGAGCGGGAGGTGGTCGGAGAATCGGCACAGCAGGTGCGGTATTACATTCAATTTATCGCACCGTTGTGACGAAAAGAGAGCTGAGCCAGAAGGCAAAGCTCTCAATCTACCGGTCAGTTTTTGTTCCTACCCTCACCTATGGTCATGAAGGCTGGGTCATGACCGAAAGAACAAGATCCAGGGTACAAGCGGCCGAAATGGGTTTCCTCAGGAGGGTAGCTGGCGTCTCCCTTAGAGATAGGGTGAGAAGCTCAGTTATCCGTGAGGAGCTCGGAGTAGAGCCGCTGCTCCTTTGCGTCGAAAGGAGCCAGTTGAGGTGGTTCGGGCATCTGGTAAGGATGCCCCCTGGGCGCCTCCCTGGGGAGGTGTTCCAGGCACGTCCAGCTGGGAGGAGGCCTCGGGGGAGACCCAGGACTAGGTGGAGGGATTATATCTCTAACCTGGCCTGGGAACGCCTCGGGATCCCCCAGTCGGAGCTGGTTAATGTGGCCCGGGAAAGGGAAGTTTGGGGTCCCCTGCTGGAGCTGCTACCCCCGCGACCCGACCCCGGATAAGCGGATGAAGATGGATGGATGGACTCCTATTCTCTATTCACTTTAAAACATTAAATAAAAGTAAAATACCCCGACAAATGATTTTAAATGAACGAAAACTGGCCCATGTCCATTTAAGTACTCATAGATTACATATTAGGTACTACATTCCAGAAGTGACCATTTCAAGCATGTGTTTATATAAAAAAAATCCATTCATTGTTCTATCTGAGGTCTTTCTTGTGCAAAGCATCTTCACAAGGTGTTTGCAGGAAATGTTGTGCCCAATAACAGTAACATACCCATAGCTACCTCGTCTGAAGAACCACTCTGGCAGAGCACATGATCTCTTCCTGGACTCAAATGTACAAATGTTTATGAGACTGTGTGCAGGAAAGACATTTTGAGCATGCATATTGCCGAATATGTATTGGATAGGCCTTTTTCACTAAAGACATTTTGACAGGTCAAAATAAAAAAAGCACATACATAATCAAATTGATGATAGCTGGATTCTACCTGGCGGCTTCAGTTTCAGGTTCCTGGTATTGTGTATGCTGGCTCACTGTCACACTGCACTGTCTTGGCTTTCTGGGATACTTGAAAAGAACAGTGCCATTGTTTATGTTATTAGTAACACCTGTGCTTTTCCTACTATGACAGTGTCTGCTGTGAAAAAGGCCTATGAACACATAATTATCTGCACATACTGTGTTCATTCCTGCAGGATATGAACTCCTCTTACATTAACTGTTTAATTGTTTAACTGAATTACCACAGCAAACATGTTTCCATGAATGCTAATTAAATCACAAGATAAGCAATGTGGCAACAAATCTGTGTTATATGTAATACAGCCAGTGGAACATTGTATGTGCACATGCTATACTGATAGACCATCCATTGCAGTTTGGCCTGCCATTCTCATGTCAGCGGTCTTAATTAGTGCTTAGTTTCCAGAGCCTGGGAACCCTACCGCCATGTTGACTTTAGATGTGGCCCCTTCCCAACCGGGCATGGTTTTGTTTTTGTAAGAGCAGGAAGACACAGGTTCACTGGAAATTACACATAACAATCTGGCCAGAACGGCAAGATGTCACCATATGAGTAATGTAAACAGCCTATGGGTGCTTTTTTTTAATCTTTCAATTAAAGTGAAATGTTACCCACTTTTCTAGACTACACCAATCATTGAATAGTTCAAAATCCTGTGTGTTTGATCCAATATTCTGGCACCGTAATCCTCACACTGTGATAAACACAGATTTTCAAACTGCATTTATCTATCTATTTATTTATCTATTTATTTATTTATGGGTTAAATGTATGTGTTAACACATTTATAATATATTAATGTCACTTCCAGTCTTTCACAGGGGTTTCTACAATAAACAGGCACCAGTCTAGGAAGTATGCATGTTATGAGCAACATGTAGCCTAAATGAGTCACATCCACTCACATGTGGGCACAGGTCCATTAGCCTTTGTCACATTTCATTTAGTGAGTTGAGAGGATCTCTAATGGCTTGTGACAAATAAAAGGTCAAACCTATTTAGAACTTCCTCACATGTCAATGTAACCGATGTAAAAAGCTGACATTCTTGTTGCATTATCACTTCACCATCAAAAGGAACTGAGTTTAGTTGACCTGCATTGAAGTATCTGCAGCATTACCTCTGAATAGACACATGGTGATTAACTTTGATAATGTCCGATGCTGTTAATTTACATTTTCTGTTGAAAATTAACATTTTCTGTTCTTTCTACATTCTAACTGCATTGTCCAACATTACATTACATGTCGTTTTAGCTGACACTTTTATCCAAAGCGACTTACAGTTGCTACATATGTCAGAGGATGCACGCCTCTGGAGCAACTATGGGTTAAAGTGTCTTGATCAGAGACACATTGTTTGATGTATCGCAGTTGAACCCAGATCTCCCACACCAAAGGCATGTGTCATATCCACTGCGCCATCACCACCCAACAAATTCATTGAAATTAGTTCAAATGAGGCACTTCTCTGATCTTTGACAGCCCACGTCAAAAAAGATGGATGGAGCATTCCCAGTCAGCAGTTCCTGCATGGGAGATGAGAGGACATTGAGAGGACAAAGACATAAAAAGGAGTCCATTCTTTAGCCAGTTACTGATTATGGCCAAAATCTGCCTTAACTTGAAAGAGCAGCGTGAATCATTAGGGGAAGGTTTGTGTGTGTGAAAATATCCAATATCTCATAAAATTATATTGGCAGAAGAAGCATGAGTTACAGCACTTCTAAAAGCTGGTATAACAGCAACAATGCCAGAAATATGGTAAATAGAGAACAATCATCAATCATCCCTACTCCATAGAACCTTTTCTGTTTGTTTCCCCGCTGAGATTTTCTCCTGTACTTTAAAGTATGTTAACTGTATTAGTGTTGCATTAACCCATGTCACTGCTGAATCATTGTGCATGTTGTCTTTCAAACAAAGCCCTGCTGCCAGTCCTGTAGTATCACACATAATGAACTTCTCTTTGGTCAGAAATCTCTAAAGGCCTGGATACACCAGGATTTAAAACAGTGAAATGTTGTGGTGAAATCAATTCATTCCAATGGAATTGCCACGATCAGAGGATTTGCTCAAGGAGGTGAATGTTTTAAGTAGAGTTCAACTTTGGTGAACTTTGACATGCAAATTTGCACTATTGACCAATAGCAAGCTGTCTTGACATTGCTGACCTTTGAGGGGACAGAGAGCCAGAGTCTAAAATAAAGGACACTATTATTATTAGCTGTTTTATTTAATGTCGTCTGTCGGAGTAAAAACTGTTCCACAAAAGAGACATGGTGAGTTGATGGTACATACACGTCTTTTGAATACACTTATTGTCCCATTGGCAACCAAGCTAAGCTAACAAATTTTCTAATTTACCATTAGCAAGCTTGTTAGCTTGGAGAGCTCCTCCTCCTCAAAAACCTTTTATTAAAATGGTGTGGATTGGTGAACAAAACTTCCAGTAGGAAGTAAACAGAACAGCAGAGAAAATTGAGAGTAAATCTGGGAGGTAATGTGACTGACTAGCGCTAGCCCGCCTAGCAAGTTAGCTTGTTAGCTACAGCAATTCACCAACTAGTGAAAAGTGGCCACTCGATGAACTGCAGCTTTTGGAACTTCCGCATTGGCTTCTTTTTTCAGCACCGGAGGTTGCTGCTTGGTCAGGATCCACACCTGTTTTGTGTGGATGAGTATATGCCACTTTGCAGTGTGACTGCCGCTTATAAGAGAATAGACGTACACACAGACCTAACTTATGAAAATGAATGAAGACAGCTGGGAGGAAAGACTTTCATATTTACGTGTTTCTGCCACCTGAATCCCTCCTATCTCGTTTTCTGCCTGTCTGGTGCCAGATTGGTACAGACAGAGCGGAGGTGCAAAGATGACCCTGAGCTGTCATTGTTTTCCTACTAATGCCCTTCCTTCTCACTCCCTCTTCCTATTTTTCCTTCTCCCTCTGTTTCTTTTTAGGGATGGCAGGCTGCATAAAGAGAGGTGATTGCTGCTGCTAGGGGGTAAAAACTAAGGTCTGTGTGTTTTTTCTTCCATTTGGAGACGTGCTCTGTCAAAGCCAGCAGAAAGTGTTTGGAATCACTCACCTGAAATGTCAGTGACTTCCTAACAGGGTGTCCATCAGTGGTTTTTCAAAGTGACAAAGGATCCATTAGCTGGTGGCTCTGAGTGTGTCATGGAAAGGGGCGGATTTGAGTTTTTTCCATCTGCAGCAAACTGTTAGCCTGTATGACATTGTATTTGGACATGAAAGTTTTGAATACTTATAGTTACCAGGGGGTTTTGGTACACAATCTAAGAAATGTGGTGTGATCATTATACCTTCTTGATTATAGCTGTTGTTTATGCCCTGCTCATATGTACACAACCACAAACACACACACACACACACACACACACACACACACACACACAGGTGCAGCCACCATGACAGCACTGCACCGTATGCAGCATGGACACAATCTTTAATCATCCTATCGTCTGCTGCAGAGGGAGAATATACAGTGATGGTGATGCAGACACAAACACAAACACACACACACACATGCACAAATACACACCCACACCTTCCCCCACCGTAGCGCAAACCTACCATTCCCTAGTCCATGATGTAATGCTATCAGACCCCTCCTCTGCTGTCTCTCCCTCCCTCCGTCTCTCACACACTCCTCTCTCTCTCCTTCTCCTCATTCTATTGGTGGCTCCCGCCTGCATCTGCTGGATAAGCTCTGACTCCCTGCACACATACACACATACATACATACACACACTCACTCACTCACACACACACTCACACACATGCACGCTGCCACGCTCCCTCTCACACACTCTTACACATACACTACCAGGGGGATTCCTCCGCCACTGCAGCCTCTGCTCGCTCCACCTGGCTCCTGTATCCCGCCGTGGGAGGAATGCACAGTGAGTCCCTCCTTTCTTTTATGACAGTAGGCAATAGTGGTTCACAATAAGACAAAAGGATGAGAGGACGTTGTTGTTTTTCCTGCAGAGAGTGGTGGACAAATACCGGGAGGCATTGCTGCCACTGCAGCCTGGGAGAAGAGGCTCGCAGCTGAGTTTCAGCTTGGAGTAATGAAGAGGTGTGAGGTTGCTCAGTTACTAGAGATACCGGTCATCTAAGTGCTGGGTGTCATGGCAATAGATTGCATTCAGTCAGGGTCTTGGCTCATTGTGTGTCCTAGTAAGGTGCTAGAAGCCGTGTGAGGTGTGTGTGTGTGTGTGTGTGTGTGTGTGTGTGTGTGTGTGTGTGTGTGTGTGTGTGTGTGTGTGTGTGTGTGCGTGTGCACATGTGCTTTCAGTGAAATCTGTTTGTATGCATATCTGTGTGTGTGTGTGTGTGTGTGTGTGTGTGTGTGTGTGTGTGTGTGTGTGTGTGTGTGTGTGCAGCCTGACCAAACCTGGTCCAGGGTGTTGTGTGTTATCTGGTCTCCTCTTTAAAAAATGTCAGTCACCTAGCTTTGCGATAACACAGGGAAGGAATCACATGAATGTAAACCAAAGCTGCTATTGCATTTAGTTCCTGTGGTTTTGTTTGTTCTGACTCCCGCCCACTGCACTGGGAGGATATATTGGCTACAATAAAGCCTGGACAGTCTCATTACATATAGATTGTGCCTGTTGTGTCACTGACAAAACAGGGTGTGTGCATGTGGTGTGAACTCCTCCGCCTGTGACATTTGGACACTTGCAATGCTCTCTCTGTCTTCTCCTTCCCCATTATGTGCACTGACTGTGCTTTTTCACTGTAAAACTCAATGACATTGAGTCTAATAGGAAAAGTAATTCTATTATTGTTATGGCTTTTGACTGCTAAATGGCACATTAATGATAATGGAACTGAGGAGTGAAGTCACTGGTGCATTATTCTTTTTGGGGCTTGAGTTTGACCAGCCGGTAGCAACGCACTGCAACCTAACCTTTACATCCAGTGTGTTGAAATGTTAATATTTTATAATGGTTGGACTACTCCACATGTGGACACTCTCATAACTAATTCATCCAGATGTTTTTCCATTTCTATATCACATGGCGCTAAGAAGAAGCCAGACATGATTCACAGCTTTTTTCCATCTCTATATAAATGCATAATTTTGATTCATTTTTGAGTATATCACCATCCTGTTTAGTTGATTAGTGCAGCACAGGGATCCATAATTCACACAAATATGTTGTAAATCTGGAAGGAAGTGTAATCCGTCAAATGCCACCAGCTCACTGGCAGCAAGCCAAACAATATATTTTCTACGCTAGATAATCTGCACACCGTTTTTGGATTAACCAACAAACAAATTAGCTGTGCTATGCTTTTCAACTTGCTCATTACTACCAATGATTAGCTATAACCACATAAAAAAGGATGAAACCCACAAAGATATTTTGGAAGTCAGCTGGCCTTTATCTGCAGCCCCTCATGAAACAGTGTGTGCAAATATGTATGTATGTATGTAGGATGTTTAAATCAATGATTAGCACATAAAAAAACCTCTTCCCGTTTAACTCTGACATACTCGTCAGCATAAATGTAAAAGTAATGAGGATGGTGGCTCAACAACAAACTAATAAACCAACAGGCATTGCAGGAAGTGCAGTGCATAGCCAGTTTCCATTGGCTGTTATATCATTAGCATTATGTGGGTGCTTAAAAGGGTAGTGTTTGGTCATACTGAGATAGTTTATTGATTTTTTTACTGTTTGAATCCTGTTACAGCCTACAACAGACATTGTGTCTCCCCACTGACCTTAAAGATCTTTAGAAGTAAGAGCGGGAGCTGATATTGCACTCATATGCTGCACTTTGTGACTCTGGCAGAAAATCTTAATGTTAATATTCACTCTGAAGCAGTTCATTTGTTACTATCATCCTCTGATGGTTAGGTTCTAGTCTCTCTCTTTTCATCTATTTTGTCACAAATTCTGACCTTGTTGCTTCCTGTGAAGTGAAGTTGAGGATGCAGGACTTTTGCTGTTGGTACATTAGATGTGTTACAATTTCATGCTGACTGAACCTGTCAATTTTCTATCTACCCTCACTGGGTGTGCTGACGTCAAACCAATCAACTGAAGTGAGCATGAATATTTGAACTCACTCAAGGTAGAATAGTGAAAGGAAAGTAGGAAAGTAAATCAATTCAGTCAATATGTTATTGACTCTGCCAACTGTGTGACTATTTTGGATCCTGATACAGCACAGAAAATTATTCACATACCTTCCAGTCACTATTTTATTTCACTCAATGTGTGCATATGTGTGTGTACAGTTTGGTCTATACAGGCTTCTACATTAACACTTTTTCTTTTTTTAATCATAGATTGTGAGTGTTTGATAGTTTTTTTCCAGCATTTTACTCTAAACAGAAACACCACAAGTATTCCTTAGATTAAAATATGTGACATATACCGTAACTAAACCAGACCCAGGACAGCTTATCTGGTTCGACCATTCTGAAAACACTGAAGTAGTTGTGAAGTATTTTACACAAACTGTCCACCAAATGGCATGCATACTACCTAATCAGGAAAGGATTTCAACTTTAAAACGTCTTCTAACTTCCAGGGCGCCTGGGTAGCTCACCTGGTAGAGCATGCGCCCTGTCTACAGAGGCATAGTCCTTGACACAGGAACCGAACCTGCGGCCCTTTGCTGCATGTCATTCCCCGTCTCTCTCCCCTTTCATGTCTAAGCTGTCCTATCAAATAAAGGCCTAACATCCTCAAAAAAAGACTCTTAAAAAAAAAAAAGTCTTCTAACATCCAACATATAAATGTATTCAGTCTAATTTGTAACTGCATTGAAAAAAAACTTCCAAACAAGAGTTGTGTTTCTTCACATGGACACAGAGCATACTTAAGGATCCCTGTTACAGTAGTTAACAGACTAAACCCAGTAATATGCGTATCAAAAAATCTAGTTTGTGTGTTCGTTCCTGCGCTTTTAATTTGTGCTATTATCACTACAAAAACTACTTAAATACTTCCAGAGGATTAATAATATTTTGCTAATATCCAAGCAGCCTATGGAAATTTCATTATGTTTTCAATGAGATGTTTTTTTGTGAAATTCCACAAACCCAGGCAGAGCTTTACTGAAAGTGGAGCATGTCCGAGTTTTTAATTTCCAGGCTTTTAATTTCAGGAAAAGATCACAAAAACCTGCCATCAGACCTAAGAAACACCAAGGCAATTTCTTGCATTTAGTGATATTCCCCTTTACTATATTTAATGTCAAGATTTCTTTGTGTTGATAAATTCATAAAAAATCAGAAACTCATTAATTCATTCCCAGTGCCTGGAGGCTTTCTTCCACAGCCCTCCCCCCTCCTGCTGTGCAGCTGTGCAGGACCTTCACCTATGTCCTCCTACTGCGCCCACCACAGCCTTCTTGCTTCAAAACTGCCAAGAAGGAGCCAAACAAAGAAAATCCATGTATTGAGACATACACCAATGTCTGCTTTTAAGCTGAACTGGCTGTCACTTACGTCACTTCCCCCAAGCTCTCAGGGGGAAATCGGACAACATTCACATTGTGCATTAATCTCACAACATCCTATTGTATTCATATTAACACCACATGTCAGCCCTTCCCCCTGTGTGTGCACAGAAGCTGCCATTGGTTCTCATTCATTATGGAAGGTAAAGAGGCATCCAAACTGGTTGCATCAAGGGTTAGAGACCATTTCCTTGATCCAAAAGATGGGCTGTTTGCATCTGTTGCAAGCTGTTTCTCTCTTGAAATAGACACACTGCAGAACCTTGACAGTAAAATCAAGACTTTTCATTTGTAGTTTCAATCATTCAGGTTTCAACTCTTACTATGAGGAGCTGTGTTCACAAGGTAGCTGGTAAACCTCTAAACTTTAATTATGTAGGGAACCAAAAAGCCTTCAAACATCATTCTGAGATGATTGAACATGTCAGGAATGAAAGTAAGAGCCAATTAAAGTCGATGACATGATTTGCATCTCCTGTTTACTTATTTTCCCTGTCACTATAAACACAGGCCTACTTCTGATGTGTGTGCATCAGACGGAGAGAGAGAGCGAGAGAGAGAGAGAGAGAGAGAGAGAGAGAGAGAGAGAGAGAGGTGGCTGTGGCTGCAGGGAAGGATAGAAGTGGTAAAAACAGAGGCACCTCGCTTGTCTTTGATATGGACATGAGGTGCCATCTGCGGCAACAGAAATGGATTTACTCTTTTTCTCACTGATGCTGTTTGGTCACACTGACTGTTACCAGCAACTCTACCTGGACATGAGTGCTGTATCAGGGTCCAAAGTAGTTCATTGGCAGAGTTATGGTGGGTCGTTATTACACACAAATCCAAATGTGTGACGATGGTTTCACATGTGCAGAAAAGTTACTGACAAACATATTTATTGTGATCCTCATCTGGTCCAACAAACATTAGTTGATGTTAGTTTCCCAAATATGCATAAAACATATGGTCACTGCCAACATCACTTGCAGTTTGATTTAAAGGTATCAAAACAGCAAGTCATTCCTATCAATGATATATGACCAACCTGTCGACACAACTCGACTCAGGATCATTTATAGAGGAAGCAAATGGGACACTTTCATGCCGGGGTGCTGCATTAGTTGAGAAGTCATCAGTCATCATCAGTGTGAAGAGAGAAGGCCTCCTGCGTAGTGAGAGAGAGAGAGAGAGTGAGATGTGGGGACGTTTTTGGGACTGTCGGAGCGGGACAAGGTGTGGACATGGGGATGAGTCATAGTGCTGTTAGCTCTGCAGGAGGCACCTGCATCGGGCTGCTCTGACTTCATCACAGTCTGCAGGGGTGGAGCTTACTGGTCAGTAGGAGCCCAACTTGTGCTCAAGGAATCATGAGTTTGACCTTGTTGTGTGTCAACAATTCTTGTTTTTATCCCCTCTCCCTCTCAGATAGCCTACTACTCATGTTACATACAATTTAAAATAGATCTGCTTTTCAGGTATAAAGGTATACGACCTGTCGATCACCATTCAGTTTAACACCAAGCCAGTAATCAATGAACAACAGTCAACAGCCATGCTATCAGAACTGTGAGGCAGTGCTTTGAGCTAAATGCTAACATCAGCATGCTAACATGTTGATGTTTAGTATAATGTTTACCGATTTAACCATTTTAGTTTGGCGTGACAGCATGCTAACATTGGCTAATTATCACTCAACACAAAGTACCAACAAGTCAATAAGACCCTCTAATATGACTCACAGGAGCATTTCATAAATTAGTGCCCCTAATGGTGGCAGGAAATAAGACCCACAGGAGCGTTTTCTACATATCTAAACACAACAGTAATGGATTTAAACACGTCATCAACGCCACTATAAACTTAAATATGGGTCATAATTGATCCTTGTACAAATGACTTGTAGTCGTTTTTGGGGGGAGGACAGTCTCCAAAGTACGGATGTCTCTTGATGAAAAGCGAGAGGATCACCAAGGTAATTAGAAGTTACCCTCTTGGGACCATGAATATCTGTATATCATTGCTATTCATCTAATAGATATTTCAGTCTGGACCAAAGTAATGGCTGACTGACCAACCACCCACCAGGTATGTCGCTAGCATGGCTAACAACGACACTTAATGAGCAGCCGTGACAGCGATGCCGGTATTGTTTTCATCTTGTGAGTCTATGTGTGTGTCGTGAGTGTGTCATCATGGCAAAATAAGGTCCTGGAGACACCTAATGTAGCATGAACTACCACAGAGGCGGTTTTGAGTACTTTGCCCAGTGTTTATGTCTATATTGCACACTTAAAACAGACTCTGTCTTCTCTTTTGCAACTTTATTTTGCCAGTTCTGTTAGAATTATCTTTTTACATGAAGCAACACAAAGTCTTCTAACATCAGCAACATAGCCTACGTTCACTTCACTTGGCTCAGCTCTCTACTAGGCTACTGCACTGGCTAATGACATCAACGTAACTGAACTTTCACCTTTCAGTAACATAAATCAGAATAATATCCAGAATATTTATCAAATGAAATTACAGTGATTTCCCTACAGAATTCTAAGCATATCCCTGTTCTAGGAAATTAGGAAATTATAAAATAATACTTCTAGGTCGCAACATCTACAGCCAGATTTTATCCCCGCGATAGCGTCATAACCATGCAAGATACAGTCACGAAACTTTACATGTGTGTAGTTGAGATCAAAATGAAGGGCGAGTTTAAAAATGGGTATGGTCCTAGCAAGGGGGCCAGAAGTAGGGGGTAGGAAATAGGGGGGAACCCTACTTCACGCCCCTGGCCCAATTTGGCGTTGTGGCTGGCGTTGTGTGCCCGTCGCAAGATGGTCTCTCTAGTCAAAAGTAATTTTTAAAGCCTCTCAATCTTTCCTTCTTCTCGTTCATATTTTTCATATACACTTATAGTGCATTTGAGCCTGTTTATAAAAGAAAAAACCAATGACTTGATCTCATTGACAAAAGCATATTGGGTGGGTAAATTCACCCAAAATCTGGTGTTTTGTATTACTGAAAGAGTCTGTTATATACTTAACCCCAATAAAAGCTTCACGGATGGCCGTGACCTTAATATGAATGGCTGCTGCATGCTCCCCGGAGTGTTCGCGTGCCAAGACAAGGGGATATTATTTGAGTGCAACGGCAGATTAAGAGTGATGTGATCAACAACCGCTGAGCGTTTGTTAAAATACAACCTTCAGGACTTAAAAACAGCCCTATTTGATGATTTTCTTTTTTTTAAAATTATTAATTTTATTTAAGTCATAAAATTATTTCTTCATACTGTAAAATGCTCCAAATAAACCCTGGCATGCTCATTACCAGGAGGCCACTTAATTCAAAACTAATAATTATCAAAGAGCTTCACCCAAAGCTGCAGAGCTACTCAGCATCTTGTTATTGCATCTTCATTTTGGGAGTGCCAACATGTAACTGCTTGCCACTTTAATTTTTTCTCCTTTTTTCAGTGTGAGGTAGACGCTAATTTGCACTCATAATTCTTTAATCTGTTTGTTTTTGAAGAACTTAATCACAGTTTGGGGGACTGGGTGTTTTCATGCATTCATATATTGCACCATACCTGTATATCACCTCAGAACCAATAAAAAAGGAATAAAAATAATTCAACCCATTTTAAGAGGAATTCATACTGCTGAGTGGTATAGCCCCCCCCGTTGCTGCAAGCCTGACTTTTGCAAAGTTGGATGATTTTAATCTTCTCAGAAGTAATCCTTGATTGAATTTGAGGGATTACCTGGCAGATAAAAGACAGCAACTTTGATTTGGCGTCTGTCTATCAGAGAACATATAATAGAGAGAGAGAGAGACATGCATATAGTCATAAAGATAAATATAACCCCCACCTGTCACAATTTTTTCCAATGGGAGGTGGGGGGATGGCCTTTGCTTTCAGTGGCAAAGTCATGCAAAATCAGTCAGAGAGTGACAACATTTCCAGAATAAAGTGTCACGGTTCTGTCAGACCGGGCTATCAGGATGCAGCCTCAAGCGTTCTGCGCCTGGCTTGGTGTCATCACATATCTTGGTGTTAACAGTCAAAATATCTGACAAATTCTCACACTGTCGCATGTCACTGAAAGCAAGGAGCTGGAGCCTAATTATTAATGTTATTTTTTTGCCTGCGGGTGTGAAGGGTGGTTTTGTGTTATGCACGAGAACTTGTTTTGTGTCCCTCCTTGTCAAGAAAAGATAATGATAATTTTGATGTCCGGAGCAGAGCAGAAAGTGCAGCTATGCTGTCTGTTGTTTTGAGCTTTTAAAGGAAAACTACATGACTAGAGTCCACAGTTCTGTTTTCTCTTTTGGGGGCAAAAAATAGATTACATGAATAGTTGAGTCTGGTTGTGTTCAGGTCTTTGCCTCTCTACATAATCCCATGTAATTCTCTTTGTGGTGGACGCTCTCAGTTGTCATTCATTGTTTTGCGGCTGCACGGTAGTATGAAAAAAGAGAAAAGGAGGAATACTGATACCCAAGACAAGCGAGCAGGGGAACTTCCTCTCAGCAAAGATATCTGTCACTGTCAGAATCTGAGAGCAGATGCATTAAGAGTCTCTTCACTTCACTCTTCACTGCAAATCACATTTGATATATACTTCAGAATATGTTTTTAAAAAAGAAAATAAATAGCTCGATCCACTAATCCCAAGCAAACCATTAGGAACTATAGACAGGACGACAACATTTTCCAAATTGGTTCTCTCATCCACACCCACTCCAACATCATAGACCTTTGCTTGGGCCTTGGGCCGGGGACATCTGTACCCTTTGACCGCTCCTGATGGCCGGCCTGACTAATACTGTACATATTTGACAATTTACTGTATCGTATTTACCGTCATATATATCTGTACAGGTTATATTGATTTGCTGCATTCTTGGCCAACTTTTGCATAGTTAATGAACACTTAAAGACTACTTTAGGCTTTTATTCTGGTGGAACATATGCCTCTGTGCCCCACAGCAATTTAGGGCAACCAACTATGCTGCAATAAATAAATGAAAAACAAAAACATATTTTTTTTTCAAGTTCAGAGTAAGGCATTAACAATCTTTGCATAAATAGGCTACTTGCATTTCTTTGCAACAAATAATGTAGGCATTTCCAATAAGAAAATTTTTACATTACACAGGAGTTTTGTGTATGCATTTTTTTGTATATGAAATATATTTTTCTTTGTATTTTGACCTGCTTTTGTATAGTTCACAGACGCTTGTAGGCTATTTTAGGCCTTTTCTCTCCGACATAGATATGCGAAACTAGACACATAGCCTAATGTGAAATTTAGCTGATATGTTCTTGCTTTAGTTGTCTAGAAGTAATGTGGTGAGGAAATGAGTGACCATTTGTGTTGCAGGCTCTTTATATAGGCCTAGAGTCTGTGGTTGCAGGCAGACAGGCAGCGTGTGCTGTGGGAGGAGCTAAAGTTTAGCAGCTTGAAATCGACCAGTCTCTTCAGTCTGTGTAGTAGGGGAGGCTCGTCTTCAAACCTTCAACGCTCGGATGATGGACTTCCCTTCGCTCACGCAAACGTGCTCAAGCTAAGCGCACTTTGCGGATTTAAATGGTGTTACGATCCATTTTTCGACAGTTTCTCCAACAACTGTGAAGACTTGAGCTGTGACCAATCTTTTTATACAGTCTGTGACCGAGGTTTTTTTTTTTTTGCGCTACAGCTCGTGGATGCTAAGGTCTTCCTGTGCCTGCTCGGTGTTCTTCGGTTTTCAGGGTAAACACCTTTACAACGGGGAGACGGAGGGAATCTGAATCTCATCTAAATCTAGTAGGCAAAATGTTTTTTTTGTGTGTGAAGTATAATTTGTGGACTTCTTTAGCCTGGCATCAATGTAAATTTGATGAAGATACAACATTAAAGCGTAAATTAAGTTTTTCAGAGAAATTGCTTAAGATTCGTGGTGTTTTGCCTCATGATAGTCGGTATTAACCCAGACTTCCAGTTTGTGGTCTTGCTCACCTCAGATCTGCTTTCATGTCATTCCCATCAGGGATGTGCTTGGTGAGGGTCTCATGCACACATTGCCTGCTTTCTCCTGAGCAAAATCCACAAAATACAATTCATAAATCTGAATTAAAAATAATTCAGTCTTAGCGCTAGCAGTGATTTTACAGCATTGATAAAGCAGTGTAGGTGGGGAGACAGCCTGATGGACTGGCTCCTCTGTTTTCTATCTACCCATGTGCATAAACAGCTGCCCTTCGCATTCAGCCCAAAGAAACAACAAACAAGAAACACTTCTGTTGCTATGGCTCTGTTTATTTTCACCAGACGTAAAAAAAATAATAAAAAAAAATAAAAAAAATTGACAAAATTGCTGCTTCTAAGGCCTGTTTAATCACACAGGTCTGTGAACACCATGTGGAGCCTTTTGGAATTGACTCTGTCCAACTTTACACTTGCTAAATGACACCTCGCTTGTTTCCTGTTATTCTCTTCCAAATAGCCACCTCCTCTTATCTCTGCTGGCATGTTGTAAAATGTGTTGACATGCCTCCCATATAACTCTTCATTTCTATGAAAGAAACAGGTTCAGCCTGGATAAAGCATCCCCTTTTTTCCCCCTCTTTCTCTGAGGCCCAAACCACAAGTGCTTACAAAATGTGTACTTTATCCTGAACTGATAAACCAAATCTGGTGTTTATGATGCGTGTGAGAGCCAAAGCCTGGTTCAGTGTTTAGATGGTGCTGATGCTTTGTTGGAATCTGCCTGTAAATGACCGGTGGAGCAGTCTTTCCCCTTTGGGCCTCTGCTGTTCTTTTGCTACCCTTACCAGAGCGTGATACTGTTATCAGTAACACTGATAGTCTCTGGCTCTCCTACTGTAAACAAACCTTTTCTCTGCAAGCACTTGCAGAAGCATCTTGCATGCTTTCCCCTCGTTCTCCCTCTCTTTCTCTGAAAAACACACACATATGCACACAAAGACCCCCGCCCACACAGTCACGCACACATTCAAACACTCAAAACAAACACACAGACTCCACCCAACACTCCACCCACTGTAACAACTTCAGAGGAATGGTCAGCATGTGGAGAGGTTGTGGTAAAAGAGTTGGAAGGGAAGTGGAAACTGGGGAGGGGAGTACACTCTGGTTGCTTTTAACCCCCAAAAGGTTAGTGATATCCCATGTAGTGTCCAGAGGGGCTGGAAGTACCCAGTACAAACTGATGGGAACTTGCGTGTTCAGGGTCCATGAGCAGCCTCCCATTATGTGCAGAGATGTGGGAAAACCGTCATTTCACTGGGCTGAAGCCAGATTGCACCCAGGACGAGGCAGGCATGAAGCCAGCCACGCTGCCTTTCCATCAGCTGAGTTGAGTTAGTGCAGATTAAAAAGGGTTTGTTGTCCATCCCAAATAAAACAAGCCATGTGTTAAAAAAAAAAAAAAATTCCAAATAGGTTTTGTTTTCTTGCAGCTTTATTTGGCAGGGAAAGACATCAGTTTGAGGAGTCTGCAAGAATTCTTGTAGCGTTTAATGCAACCAAAACTGAAAAATCACACCTTGCTTTTACACATGGGCGGTAGGGTTTAATGGTTCACATTTGCATTCACTAAAACCTGGCTGTAGCCCCATTTGCTGACTGTCTCTGCTGTGTCTGCGCATAGCTTGGTCTGCCAGTTGACGGTCATTCATATTCAGTATGACCTGCAGGTCCTGTAGGAAGGCTGGCCAGGCCCTGCAGGGGTTTAGATGTTGGGCCAAAGGAGGGCTCTGAATGCAGATGATGTCCCTCTGGGGCCATGCAGACAAACCTGAAATTAATTTCCCTAATTTGACTTTTCTACCTTCCCTTGCTTCCCTCTGTTGCTTGCTCTTTGTCCACTCTGGCATTACTTTCACAAATACATGTTTGTACTGTTTTTTTAATAGTAAAAACATGTATTCCAATTGCATTTGACCCATCAACAGGACCTGAGACTTTAGCTGTGAGTCCACACATATAGTGTGTGTGTGTGTGTGTGTGTGTGTGTGTGTGTGTGTGTGTGCTTTAACATGTATTTTAATAGCATTTGTGCTCCGAATTTTGGCACCTTGTAAAAGGTTAATAAAATATTCTACAACATGTAATATTCTATTCTACAGAACAATAATGTTCAAGTATGTCTGAGATTGAGCAGAGAAGAAATGGTTGAGAGGACCAGAATATCAACTATAAACTTAGACATGTGCTGTAATATTTCTATACTAACCCTATAGTATTCATTTAGTTGTAATGGAAAAGCATGTTCACCCTCGCATAATAAAGTTGAGCCGTGACAGACAGGTTGGTTAACACCATTAGATTTATCATAGGGGCAGGTTTTACTTCACTGTGTCCATCTGACAATTGTTTTGAGTTTGTCCAGAAGTGCCCTCTGTCCAGAAGTGCCCTCTGCATCTATCTGGATAAGGTCCTTAACTGAGTTGGCTGTCTTTGGATGGAAATATATTATGCAACATGTTCCTCACCAGAGAGACATTTCATTTCTTTCCCATTTTCCTTCTCTTGTTTTGAAAGAAATGTAGAGAACAAGATAAACTGTGACTTTTGTAATGGAAAACAGACTTTCTGTGTGCCTGGAATGTTTTTCCTTGTGAATTTGCTACTAACTATATCTTATATTTCAATTGGAGAATATGGATACAGTTGTTGTGTTTCTATTTTACCCCCAAGATGTCTGTAGAGTTCAGTATTTATTACACATTTTCAAAATAAAATAACATCATTTTGCTATACAAACAAGGAACTTGAAACACACAGAACAGACTCGAGTCACCAAACTCGCCAGACTGTCTGACGGCCAATAATCGGCTCTGTGTGTCAGAGCCTTTACATGTGTCAGGTGGGGGAAGGTAATCAGGCACATGCAATTTAAAAAAAATAAATAAATAAAAGTGTCCTTTTATTGCTTAGAAGAGATAAGTAAGCAATTTAGCCTAAGGGAATACTGCAGTTTTATTTCTTCTTAAAGCTTCTATTCCAAGGCAGACTTTACACCAAATCAGGCATTGCGGTAATTAGCGCAGGGTTGTGCAGCGGCGTGGTAGTGTCACTTCAATTCTTTGTACATAAAAATTATTTGCTGCATTTTTGGCCAACCGTTGCGTAGTTTATGAACACTTGTAGGCTACTTTAGACTGTTGTTAAGGTGGGAGCAATTGTGTCTCCATTGTGTTACCCACCAGGTTACGTGATTATCCCCTGTTCTCACCACCGCCGCAGCCTAAACGCACTACCCACAGTCAACATTTGCTATGTTTGCAATACATTTAGCAATTTCCAACTTAATGTGGCATCAGGGGCTCTATTTTATTATTGCTTCATTAAGATATTGATGTCTAAATTAGGGTGCAGGATCAAATGAGTTGGACTAATTTAAAGTGGACTGTTTAAATATTATGACATTTGGGGAAGGGAAGTATTGCAGTTTTCTTCTAATTCCAAAGAAGGATCCAAAGAAATTGACGCTGGGGAGGGAAACATAAAATTGCCCAACCAAATCATTTTCATACAGTCCCTTACTTCTAATCCAATTTTGTTGGAAATCAATTCATTATAATGTTGTTCTTCTTTCTTATAAATTCTAATTATTTACTTTACATGATTAACTAGTTCTAGGTGAATGAATACTTTAAAATACCATTCCTTATCTGTCCCATGTATCGGCTATTATCAGTGGGACTGTAGCAAGGAGGGACCACACTGTTGACTAATTACTTCCTTTATTGGCGGTGACTGCTTGCAAAGACAAAGACAGAGCCCCTGACAGTAAACAAAGCAAAAGTGCTTCAGCTGTTCCTTTTGATGTCGACATGTTTGCAGACAGTAAACAGCCGACAGCCTTGTGGCGGCAAAGCAGACAAGCAACTCAGACAAACTGTGTCATGTCTTCACTTTGCATGAGTTATGCGAACAGTTTTGTGGTCAAGGCTTCGCTTTTACGATCGTCGACGTTCATACCTGAACATGCTGGCGTGATTGCAGTGTCGGTCTGACAAGGTGAATCAGGGGCCAGAAACAGAATATTGTCATCTGCTAAGCTTTTAAATCCTATTGCCCCGCTTGTCAAATTGAGTAAAGAAATGAGTCCTCACATCGGTTTAACTGCAGGGATTAATCGTGCCCCCCCAACTCAATGTTTAAGTCATGAGATGAATAGCCTACTATGGATCGCCAAGTCTTTGGATTTGACGGTGTAATTAGCAGATGAACTGTGATGCTAACACAGCGTGGTCCAGACCTCACAAAGGCCTCTATTGTGCGATTACGTGACTGTAAATCTTCAATTCTCCTTTGTCACGCCACAGAGTTTGTTCACAGACTTGACTGACATCATCATCATCATCAACCCAGCAGATGAAGGAGATGTTGTGCTGTGTTGTGGCCATTTGCAGCTTTGATAGCAACAGTGTTCCCTATACATCTTGGCTAGAAAGTTACAAGGAGACCAGAGTGGCAAATAGACCAGATATGGGAAATATTCTTCTCATTGCTGATGTCTTTTAAATTGCATTATGTAGATCTTTTTAGAGTCTTAAGCAAGTGAAGAATCTATATTTCTCTGTCTCTTATTTTGTTATGTTCCCACTGGAGGCAAAGTGTTTGGCTCTAATCATGAGGATTTCCTGATTGGTCAGCGCACTTCATTAGCCTAAATGGGTCATCAGATTAAAAATGTGGAGAGCTTTCCAACCCAGAAGCACATAATAAATAAAATGAGGGAATTGTAATCTATTTTCCAGTGAGTTTGTAGTCTAATAGCAATTTTTTTTTTTTTTTTTTTTTAAATGCAGTTAAGTGATTTTCCTCATAAGTGGCTTGCACATCTCTAAAGATTCCCATAGTTTCTGTAACAGGGCTGTGATCAAGTGGGAAATTACGCCTCCTATCACACTGCATTTTGACTGACACGCACAGCTCATTATTGACACTTTGCAAGTTTTTCAAGAACCGATCTCCCACTGTTCCCCGCCAGGCTTGAATAATTTGAGGCAAGGGCAACTCTGTATCAGAGGGAATAAGGTGACCCCAGCTCTCCTTTAAGCACTTATCTCCTCTGCCAGTTCTGCTTCACTCGCTCGTTTGAAATGATAATTGCTCCTTCCTGCGTGGTAAAGCTGGGCAGTATGTGCACAAATGTAAAAGGGAGTTAGAATATTCCTCAGAGCCTCTTCAAGCTTGCAATCACTCTTAAAGTGGTGTCACATCGAGCTCCTCAATTCAACGATGTGTGTGTCTAGCCTGTTGGGAAAGACTGAAAGACAAGTCCCGATGCTAACCTGAAGATAACGCAGAGGGATGTAGAATCTGAGTTCATCACAGCATTTTAATGAATGCCTTTGACTCAGAGACACGGGCATGACGGGATCATGGAAACCGTGCACGTAGTGTAGTTAAACTATTAATCCAGACCAGTCTGGTAGCTCAGGGTCATGCAAAGCCAATTAGGGTATATTTAATGTCCAGCCTTGTACCTGATTATCATGTGAAAAAGAGGCTTAATGCAAAGTCAGTATGTTAATATATATTCTTATAACTTGATTATGAGCAGATTAAGGAAATAATTGTCATGTCACACCTACACCAGGTCATCTTACCTAAAATCTAAACATACCTTGATTAACTCATTGTTCTTTCAAACTAGTAATAGCTAATAACTGGCTTTTATGTTGCACTCTTAAGCAACAGAGCTTTCAGTAAGATGCTCTGTACAATCAACAAAATCCAGCACAAACAAAAGTTTATCTGCTTCCCTTTTTCCCCCTCATATTTCCTGTTAGCTGCAAGATCACCCATCTTTCTGGACATTGATGCAGATCTAAATCTAGAAGCAGATCAACAAATTCTACACTTTGTTTCTAAAATAGCACATTGAACATGCCATCACGGAGTTCTTCTATAGTTTAGTAAGAGCACTTTGTGTCTGTTATGCTAAAAATAAGCTCTGATCCATATTCACGTTTACCCAATGATAACCACCAGTGAGTGAGTCATTTTGAGGTCATGGGAAGTGGCTGTCTTATAACCTGAATTGCCTTTAGTTTGGTAGGAAGTTTGATGCCTCTTGAGTATTATCCTCATTTGTTATACAGTATTTTCCTCTTATTGTTTGATTGTCATCATTATTGTATATTTGAATGCACCGGGGACATACCACAGCAGGATGCATTACAGCCAGTCATCAATAGAAAGATTATTCAATAAATAATTAATAAGACATGCAGGAAACGTCTGTATCCTCATATTATCACTCAGGGATCACAGATTTGAATTAATAATTCAGTAAACACTGTTGCTTTCAATTCTCAGAGACTTTTGTATGTCAAATAAGCTCAGGGTGTCGGATAAAGTAAATAATGCCCACTATCTTAAGATTTCTGCCTTTCTGGACACTAAATATAAAAAGCATTCAGAAGTGCATTCAGGTGTTGGTCATTTTAACAAAATAAAAGTTTTAGAAATGTGCCTTTTTATATTTGCATCACAAAATACTCAGTGAGTCTGAAATCTGTCAAGTAGTTTTTGAGTCTTGTTTTGTAACACCCTTGTTTTTAAAGTATTGGAAACGTGCCAAATTGATGTACTGTGTTGCAACGTATACATCATCAGCTGCTTGCTATCATTTACATGGAGGAAATGGAGAGGGATACGTTAAATGGCTCTTGATTAGCAGTCGGATCTGTTTTTATTGCATTTGTACAAATGTGTCTCTTTTCACAGGAAGTTTGCCTTCAGGCATCGAGATCCTGAATCTTTAGTGTGCAGCTGTTCCACATTATAGACCCAAAAGTTGGAGTGTGCATAAAGGTTTTTATTTTATCCCGGGTTAAAGTCTCTTCTGTTGTGTACTGACAGAGTCCTCGGCTGGTTTCTTCCTGCAGGGTAAAAAATATATTGGAGAGATGAAATAAGAAAATTTTTCTCTCTGTGGTTGTATTATATGTGTTTTTTTTTTTGTTTTTTTAGGAGAAAAGATGAAAGAATAAAGCAAGCTGCTTTTGCTCAATTTTAATAGTTGTCTTAAAGGTCCAATGTGTGGGAATTTCTCTCATCTAGCGTTGAGATCAAATATCTCAATCAACTCTCTCGCGCCACGCAGTTCAAAGTACGTATTCCAGCTACGGTAGCCTTCATGCTTCAAAAAGCCAGTCTCTTGCTCTTTTCAATATCCTTTTTCTTTTTCTGGGCGAAGAAGAAGACTCCTGTTCCTGAAATGTGGATTTTCAATACGTGTGGTCCTCCATGTTTCCTTCTTCAAACTTGCCGGGGCCGGGAAGCGACGATACCCATTAGCAGCATTAGCAGCACCTGTGAGTTTATCATGTGACAGCGAAAACGCGAAAGGCGGAGCAGTATGTCCTGTATGTCCCTTACCGGCTAACGTATTTCAAGATGGCGCATGAATATGGAGCATCTACCCAGTTCATGCGAACGCAAATGTAAAATTTCAAGCCAACAGGAATACTTGGAATTGATGGTGGTGGTAAATATTCATGAAAAGGACAAGTTTGTGAACGGGCAACACAGATTTTGAGAATGAACAACTAAACACATTACACACTGGACCTTAAGTCCTTTTACTTTGTTGACATTTAAAAACAATCTCAATGTTTACTTTTAGCATTTGATTTCCTGCTCTATATGAATTTGCCTTAAGAAGCAAAAACAAAATGGTATCTGGACGGAAAATATATTTTTGTAAGGCCTGTGTTGTGTTCAGCTTGTTATGACGAGGTTGTCCATATTAAAAGCTACTCGAAGGCCTCTGTGAGAGGGTGTCCTGGAGATTTGTCTCTGATAGACGTATTACCTGTAAGCTGCTGTACATTCCTACAAAAGCAATGAGCTATTTTAGCACCAGTGTAGACATACTCAAGATTTTACAGTTGGAGTTTATTTTTAACCCAGTCGTGATTTATTTAGGAGTCTGCTTTCTTGGTGCTGGGAGCAGTCTGCTCGGCTTAAACCCTCCCCCCTCCCCCGTCCCATTCCCGAATAGGCTATGTACATAGGAAATGTGGTAGGTTTAGGATTCAAAGTTAGTAGTAGTAGTAGTAGTAGAACCTGTTTTTTTCTAAATTATCTATCTATTAGATATTTATCAGATGGACTAAATTGCCTTATACTAGTCGTGAAAAAAGTAATTATAAGTTATGATGCTGTAAAAGTGGAATTAAGTCCAGCAGACGTCGAGCTAGCAAGAGATCTGCACTGTGTAGGCAGATTGCTCAGTTTTTAGCGGCCCCTCATTGGCCCTTTGTCAGCTTACTGACTCAATCAAAACACGTATTTCATGGAGATTTATGAAGTAAAACTGATTTCATGGAGCAGAGGCTCGTTGCTTTTACTGTTATTTCCAATATTGAAATTTCCTACTGGAGCAGCTGATAACGGCACAGCCCTGCTGCTAGAAAGGATGTTCATCAACTGGACTCAATTGCTCTTAAGTTTTGTAATTATGATTTTTAACCTCCATTTTAATGGCATTTGATAACTGTATTTTTTTAACATATAGCCAGTTCTATCTCCTGGGCATTTTTCTTGGCATCATATACTGTTCATTACTGTGTTATACGCAGATTTACAAGTCAGGTGCCACCGGTTAATATCAGTTAGTTTTAACAAGTAATATGTAATGAGTAATTTAATTTTTCTAGTGACATGGCCAACACTGCTTTTAATATAATAAGGGAATCCATACAAATTTAACACTAGAGCTGAACTTTGGGACAAGTGAATGAACAGGGACATCAACAAGCTGATGGTATTGAAATTGTACTTTAGATAAAAGATAATGGCTTTGCAGCTTGTTCTTAGTAATAAATGAACAAACTTCTCAAAGTAATTGAATAGCCAACAATTGATTTTTGGAAGAATATGGTTTACCATACCCCCTGCCTTTCCCTTGTTTGAATTCAAACCAATCATGCTCTGCCCAGTCAGCTAAGCTATAAGTGAGAATTATAATGGCAGGCACAGCAAGGGGTCTCTGCCTTTGTCAGACACCGACTGAGGCCTTTTCTGCCCAACATAATGGCTCCATGAATCTTCCTGAATAGTAACCAGCACCCATGTTGTTTTTTGGGTCAGACATAGAACAAAAATCAACTATAACATTATTGCCAGACAAGGACACATTTTTGACCATAGGGAAACAATTAAGCTTGTTGGTTGCTTATGTTTATATTGGGAGGTAATATATTTTCATTTGCAGTCTTACAAAGTCACCCTTAAACCTGGCAAAAAAAAAAAAAAAAAAGACCCTAAAGTTTCAAATTTGATTGCAGCTGCGCAATTAAATGCAAATGCTTTTATAGTTCTCTTTTCACTTTGGACTTAGATGTACTCATGATACTGTTAATGGATTGGACGTCGGCCTAATCTAGCCTCATGTCGAGCTCTGTGATGGCGCTCTCTCATCACAGGGTCCTGCCTGGCCGCTGATTATCTCCATAAGTGCCTCAGTCTGTGCCAAAGCCTAAATGAGAGACAAGTCACTTTGCAGGGATGAGTTATTGAGAGCTGGGTTCCGATCACAAAGCCCAGCCGTTTTACACAAAGCTAGCCAAATGGTTAGCATTCATGCTGCTCCCTATCTAGTGAACTTGCCATGATGATGTGTCTGTCACGTCCTTGCTCTCTCTAAACAGATGCAGGTATTAATAGGGAGCCTCGAGGGAGGTTCTAAAGGTTAATGAATCTATAGCCTTAAGCAATATGGCAGCAGATTCACCCTTCATAGATACAAGGAGCAGCAGACCTTCTCTTAGATGAGCAGATGGGTCCTGTGGCTCTGGACGTAGAGGGGCGCCTGGACTGTAACAGCTCCAGTTGAATAGAGCTCTAACCTTATAAGTCCTATAATTGTTGCTTCTAATAAGATCACTTTCTTTGGTTGAGTACTTGCTGTCAAATATGATTTAATGCTTAATGATATTTAATACTTTCTCTTCAGATCTATGCTTCGTTGTTCTCCAGGGTGGATTGGGACGCTACATGATTTAAATTGACTAAAATACATGTACTTGTGACATTGTATTTAAAAAATAAAAAAATAAAAAAAATAGATCTTCCTCTGGGATGTGGAACATCAATCTTGTCGTCCTCAGGTGCTGGCCTCAGTTATATACTTCACATCCATGAGTCATCCTGTATTTTGGATTCCCCAAATACCTTGAGTTTGAGTCTGCTGCAGGGACCTCTTCATATTGACATAACTTATACGAGAAATAGAAGAGACTACAAGTAATACAGTTACCCAGAGGAACGAAGATGTATTGAATTTTTTTGTAAGACGTAGTTGATGTTGTATCAAAAAAGTTTTACTAAGCAGCTTTGATTATGTCATACTAGTTACTTCACAGTACAGAGTACAAGTCTGTGACAAATCTGTTTTCATATAGATCATATCTGGGGTATTTTGATACATTACATTTGGCAAATTGCTTAGGGTAATGATTATTATAGTAATTTGGACCAAATCAATAAGACTTTAATATGTTTGCCATTTATTCAGATCTTTAACACTCTGTGAAGTTAACCACCACTTCTCATCTGTTATCTGGTGTCCATAGTGACCATTTATAACCTCTTTTCTAGACAACGTGACCACCAATCTTTTTGGGCACTGAAAGGTCAATGCAAGAGTGTTGAGAGATTTATTTATGCGATACTGCCCCACATATTTAGCCAAAAAGTAATTGTAATTTATCAGTGCTAGCAAACACTCCTAACAGCACCCCTCTCTTCTCATTAAAATTTAAAAGTGTACAAGTGTACCTGGGGTGTGTGACACACGCTGGGCTGCCATGCTTGTTGTTGTGGTCTCAGCAGGCATGAGAGGGACCAGCAGAGGAGGAAGGAGATGTTACGGGATCATGGGCGGATAATACAGCCTCCCAGTGACACAGTTAGCTTCAGTGTAGCAGCAGGAACCAAAGCAGGCTGGTAGTGAAGGGAAGAGTGACACAGACACATTGGTCCACTGGTTGAGAGCCAGGGGACGGACAGAACCAACAGTGTGACAGCAGGGCACAGGGGCAGAGATAAAGGGGAAAGGTTGTATTCAGTAAAACTAGTGTAATCTGTCTTGCCATTGCAAAGGTGAAACAGATGACCCTCCACTTACAAAAATGCCAGTTACTTAATCATTATGCAAGATTGACAGCTTGCCAGTAAACTACAATCTGTTTGCTACCAGCCATCAAATCCACAAGCCATTTAGTCAGCAAGCTGCTAATTTTGCATGGTGCCAGTGTAGGTGTGTTAGCCAACTAGTCCATCTTTAGTCTTTGCACTGGCAGCTAGCGGGGAGACAGGGTTGTAAATCTTTGTTTATCCTGCACTCTGTTGTTGTATGACCAGTTTGATCAGAAGTTTAAAATGGTATTCCCCAGAAGGGCATTGTCTCAGCAGACAATCTGGGGCCACTAACTGACCCCCCCCCCAGTCGTCTAGGATTTATTAGCTACATAAATATTTGAATGAGGTCCTGTGGGAGTTGTTGCAGTGATGCAGGCTCTTGACCAGAGATGCCATGTGCTCTCCAGTGTTTGCTTGTAAACGTCACCACCTATGTGGGAGCTCAGGGAGGACACATCCAGCGCTGTGAGGCAATAATGACTAGTGAGTTGTGTGTTTAAATCAAAGGAACAAGCTTTGCTGTGTTCACTGACTTAAGTGTCTGTACTCTTAGGATATTGCTAAAATCAAGAGAAGTAAATAACAGTTTGCACTCCTCATGCTTAGGTTTAGAAGGACTTGCCAAATTTATTTAGTAATTTTAGTGATCCAATCACTTCTCATGTTGCACAATCATCAGATCAACATTTGAATTTGTCAACACAAGCAAAACCCTATGACATTCCCATCAGCCCCTGTGTTTAGTGCTAATTAGCCATTGTTAGCATGTTGACATGCTAAACCACGATGGTTTATATAGTAAACATTACATTCTTTAAACAGCGTATTAACATTGTCATTGCATGTTAGCGTGTTGACATTGGCATTTAATGTACAGCACTGCTGTGCCAATGTACAGTCTTTCAGAGCTGTTAGCATGGCTGTTTTAAAGCGGCTATAATCAATGTTATTAACATTCTCGGGTGCTGCGAGCAAATCAATCCGCCCAAGTAGCAGAAGTAGCAGTGCTTCGCCTTCTGATAATATAGTTCCCAGTTTGTATACGGTTAGAAGATGGCTGTGTCTCATGTGACCTTGTTATTTGTACACGCTGTGACTATACAAATCACAACATGTAAATAGGAAAATGTTGGCTTTATTTTGTCACTTATTGGGAGCAGTAGGCTAGATGGAGCTGGTTACCTCCAGGATCTGGGCTAAGCTAGGCTAGCGGTGGGTGCGTCAGACAGAGTTACAACACGCACGGAGATGAGAAGGGTATGTATGGACTTATCTAACTCCGGGGGATACGGTGAATAAGCTTAAGTCCCAATAAGTCGGCGTGTTCCTTTTTTAAGAATCATGAACACAATTCTCCAGTTTATTTTGAAGAGAATTGTTATGTCCTGTGTTTGTTTAGCAAAGAGGGATGGAGTCGTTCTGGGTAGTACCTATTTCAAGTGTTTTCAAGAAAGCCGACCCTTTACTAAATCCAAAATTTCAGCATACGTCTACATAACCCCCACCTTATCTGCACACTCACACTGAGGCCAGTAAAAGGCAAAGAGCAGATGTGTTCAATGTGCCTCTTTGAGACAAATTACAGAGTTGTCTTGAGAGTCACTGTTCTTTCATTTATTTCCCCACATAGCCACAAAAGTAGAGCCAAGCTGCCATGTTATCTTCTTTGGGATCTCTCACCGATTGTTGACAGCATAATTAAATACAGGGATTAAAAAAGAATCAAAACTTGTTTTATCTCGCAGAGAAACTTTGTGGACTGCTGTTACATTAACTCAGACTTTAAAGATTGTAAAACCCTTCAAGCTACCATATGATGTGTGTGTTCATGTTAGCTGGCTGGTGGTCTGAATGGTCTGTTTAGTTGAGTTTTTCTTTGGCATTGTGGTGAAAGAGTAAACAGTAAAAGCATAAATATTAGTTTGTTGACCTCAAGGCTTTAGCTGAAGCCATTAGTGTGCTATAGTTATTAAAGTCTCAAGACCAAGAGATGAGACGGGTGATTTTTGGGTCATAAACACCTTAACTCTTAAATTCTGGATTTGTTGTTTGCAGTCAAATCCACACCCTCCCCCAAGATGAACCGCAGCCAAATGTATCAGTTCTTATGCTTTTGTAGTTGTTGGTTGTAGCGTCAGAAGTTGGACATGGATCTGTTATTCTAGCTTGTGTTTCATCTTTTTTTATTATTTTTTTTTATTTTTTACATGTTCTTGGATCAAACATAAAGAAAGAACCTCTCTCTCTCTTCTCTCTCCTCTCCACAGATCCAAAATGACTTTTACTAAATGGCCACTGGTCGGAGCTCAGTGCTGATTCATCGAAGAGCACTATGAGTAGATAACAACAAGCGGCCTTTAATCCAGAAAGGATTCCTCTTCTCTGTGCTAAGAGTCTCTTAACTGAGTGTAAGGACTCTGGGAGTACAAGAATCACGTCAAGGACACGTTCACTCCCCCTCAGCCTGCAGGAAGATGGGAGTGAGAAAATAAAGCTCTGTGGAGTCAAGAGGAGCTTAATGAATTCCAAGGAATTTTAAAAAACCAACTGCTTTCATTTGTGTATGTCTGTGTGAGAGGATCAGGCAACCATGTGGACATTAGCTGCGACTGTCCACCGGCTTCTGGCTGCTGCGCTGCTATTGGCTAGCTGCCTCCAATCACTGATGGCCACTGAGGATGATGTCACACCGCGCATCAGTTTCTCTTACAGTAAGTCATAATAATTACCTGATACGCTTTTGTCATTCATATTTTTTTTAGCATTGCAAGAGACATTCCAGTGTAAAATTCGTATTGTTATTTTTTATTCTTGACCGCTCACTAAACCCCTCCCTCTAAAAGCAATAGTCCAAAATTAGCTTAGCAACAGTAACTAGGCACGGCAGGATTGTCAAGCTTTGGATTTCTAAACATGCTGAAGCAACGTTTGTGGGGCTCCGAGCACGTTCAGACCAACAAAAGCGGTGGGAGTGTCACTTAAATGGCTCATTTGTGTGACGTCCTGTTGTGTTATTTAACCCCCCAATGTAGCACAAGTAGACTTTATATTTCACAATTATTGTTTTCCGTCAGACCGTTTTATAGATCTCGACATTTTCAACCGCACTTGAAGGCAGCTTCATTTCACGGAGTGAGAGAGACAGGAAAGAGACGGAGCGACTGTGCTTTTGTTGTTGCAGGAAACGGTCAGCTGTTACACAAACTCGTGAGCAGTTAAGTGGTTGTGTTTTGTTTTCACCCTCATAGTGTTTTAAAACTTTCTTGTGGCAGCGATAGAAGCAGTGATGTTTCCTGTTTAGTGTACGGAACTCTCACACCGCCTCTAAATGGACTGACAAGTCTGATCGCTGGTTACATGACCGCAGCGTGATTCTCCAAAGTTGAGTCTGTCTGAACTTTATTACAGTATTGAAGGGAAAACAAAACAAAAAATGAATATTCCAATCCCAAAATTGAAAATCGAATACCTACCCAAGGAACAAATATTTGAATCGTATATAGCCCTAAACATTAGCATGTCCAGCTAACTAGCTAGCTACACATATTAGTCAAATATCCCTATCTTATTCATAGTACTATGACTACCTACTTCCATACTGCAATGAAAATACTTCTTTGTTTCCATGTCTTCTACATGGATCATCAACAAGTGAGGATGCTAACTTTTTGCCTGGGATATGCAGCTTTAGCCTTAGTCTTTCAGCACAATTTCATGTTCGTAGCTTTCAAGTGCTAATTTAAGACCGTTTTCCAGGGTTCTTGTTTTAAAAAATAAAAGGTCATCTGGAGATGGCGCTTTCAATTAACTCATGAAGCTAACGTTAGCTTAATTAGCTTGCTAGCTACAGCTGAGAAATCTGCTACACTTGTAATTTCATTTTTCGACACAACTGACTGTAGCCTGCTGTTGTCTACCTCTTTGTGCAGCGGTAACTTAGGGCGGTGGAGCTTAGCAATCTGTCAATTCCACCCCAAATAACATAATTTAGGTCAATGGTGAGCAAAGACAACATAGACGGCTGCAACAAGTGTGTGTGTGTAGTGAAGCAGCCTTTGCAGCAGCTTATTCACAGAGACCACAAGTGCCTGCAGGCTCACATGTAAAAAAAGTGCATGTATTCTGCAGTATATTTAGTTTGCCTTCGTACCTTCACTTGGTTTTTCCTCCATTTCCTTTTTCGTATTGTACAGCTGAATGCAACAATTTGTCTCGCAAATATAAACTTGTGTTGCCTGGCGAATCCACTGATTGAATGGAAGACCTTTTTTGCACCTGACTTCATCATTGCATATAATTACTCTAGACACACTGCATCACTCCTCTTATTATAATGAATGTGAAATACGCTTTTGTAATATAAAAACATTGAGCTGTTTTTCACTAAAGCCTTTTGATAATTGATTGATGCATTATGGGAGCTTATTACAAATGAGGGGAAATGGTTTTTCAGGGCTGTGTCGCTAAACACTTATTTTTTAAACCTTAATCCTGTGGTATAGCTGTTGGGAAAGGACAGTTCACAAATGTATTCTTAAAATTAGCTCCCTGGCTCCTACAATGTGTTTTTACCTTATCCTTGTCTTTGTTTAGCAACACTGCTCATACAAGCAAATATGCCGACCTAGCAGCAACCAAAGTACAGGCTTCTTTGGATGTAGCGGTGCGTTGGCTCCTGTAAACACTACCTGGCTCCTGTAAACACTACCTGTCTGAATTTTAAGTTCCCCCCCCCTCTGAAAACAACAATCTGATGCTTTTCTTCTTCACTCCTCATTCGACTAGGTGAGTCGTTGCGGTAATTTACATGCACCATCTCAAATTGGCATCACTCATACCCAAGAACAACCTTTCACATATTGAGCCAATTTAACTGGTTTCTCAAAGAACTAAATGGATTAAATTGGCCCAAGGCTGGTTCCCAGCAAGTGAGTGTTTTGCAAACCACTGATGTTTCCTTTTTTTTCCTCCCTTGCTTTGCTCCACTCGGCATTCATAATCTGAATTTCATGTATTTTGACGGCAGCAGTGAGTGATTGATAGTCTCTCAACTGGAGAGCGTAAGTAGTAGTGTGAGACAACATGCTTTTTAGCTGATAATATGGTGTAGAAAATCCTATTTAAACGTCACTCGCACTGATTGTAACCTATTCATTCGGAGTACAGCTTTGCATAAACAGGGTCTGCAGCATCACTGACATGCTAAACGTTTCGTATATAAACTATCCTCAATTCAACCCGCACCATTGATGCAAAACATGTAAAGCAGGTCCCCGTTTTAAACCTCCATTCTGGTTTGTATAGTGTGTAAGAAAAGGGGGACTCGGGCTCTTTTCTTGAGAGAGAGGACCCTTGCCTCAACATGGCCTTTTTCCTGGAAAGGCGTCCCTTTTTCTTTTTGTCCTCTTTCCCTCTCCTCTCGCTCCTTCCTTCTCTCCTAATGAGCAGGCTAATCTCTCATGTGTAGTGAGTGGAGGGGTTTTGTGGTCGCTGCAGCGGGAGAGCCTTGTCTGTTTTTCATTACGGCTCTTGTGCAGAGAGACGTCACAAAGGATCATGGGACTCGAAGCAGCAAGCATCGGTTAGGCATGCGGCATGTATCACTGTTAGTGATCAGAAACTTCTGAGGCAGGATGTTATTGTCTTTCTCCAGATATGAGCTGAGGAGAGGATTTATTTGTCCTCTTTTCTTTTGCTTTCACTTGGAACAAGAAGGAAACATTCAGGTTCTGCACTTAATAAGAACACTTTACATGAATGAGCTGGTTAGGGCGTTTGGCAACCTCTTGATTTTTTTTTCTTTGCTGTTGTCTGGCTCGACTGCATAACTGTATTGTATGTCACCCTTCTACTGTGATTCTGGTCCCTTTTTTTTTAAAGCAACATTTCGACATTTCTGAAAATATTATTTTGTGTTTTACCAACAGGTGGATAGGGAGAGATTATCTTTACCACGATCATGTCTGTCCGTTAATTATGAAACTACAGCCAGCAGCTGGTTAGCTTAGCATAGAGTGATCTCAAGCTTCTCATGTGAGACGTAGCAAAAAAGTGTATTTCCCAAAATGTCAAAGTATTCCTTTAATTATCAACTACGTTAACCCCACTGTGGTTTAGTTTTATATTTAATGTCATTTAGTGGTAATCAGAATATCTGAATTTATGTATACAGAATGGCTTTGTCCTCCATTCTTGTTTTTGTGTAAAAATTGGATTTAGATGCAACATAACCTTTTTGAATATCCTGTGTATGCTGCATGCCATTTTGTCTCCCCCGTGAAGGGACATTTTGAAGAATGTGTTGAAATCTGCCTTTTTACGGGTTGATTTTAATTTAATCATATTTAACTTAATATTATTATGTAATAATTTACATATTGACAGGTTACCTGGAAGAGAGAAAACATTTTATACACACAAAGCTCACATAAGCCAGATTTCAAACCCACAGCTCCACAAGTAGGTGTCCTCTGTCAGTTACTATTGTATTATACAAAGACCTTGGCAGTGTGTGGATCGCGGTGCAGAAACGGAGGAGGGGCGGCGAGAGGGGGGTCAGGCAAAATGCTCGTGACATGCTCCGATGCCCACCAAAAACCCGGCAAGGACACGCCCTCTGATCCTGAAAGAAAAGCGGTCTGTGGCTTCCAGCAGAGGTGGCACTCACAAGTGCCTGCATATAATGCCATAACAGCCGCAACAATGGAGCATAATTACAGCACATCAACTCCGTCTGTTTCATACGCTTTAATGGCTTCATCACTTGCACGCTCCAGGGAATGTACAGAAAAGTTCAGTCTTTGCAGATTTCAATCAGGAACATTTGATTTGAAGAACATGGCAAGCAGTGAGGAATAATGGTGTAGCTGTTAATTAAGATGGACAGAGCGGAATGTGAGGTTAAAGAGTGTCATTAGGTAGGCTTTTTGGATTGCTGGGATGCAGTGTAGATTTGTCCAAAACTAAAGTGTGTCCACATTACTGTAAAAAAAAAAATCCCTTTGTCCAAGACGTTCATTTTCTTTGTATTGCAGAAGTAATAATGTTGGACTAAGTACAATTACAAGCTGGCTAATATCATCTTTTGAAAAACTGATTCATGTGAGTATTATGATAAGTGATTACAATGTGTTAATTTGTAAGACTCGACTATATGGTCATCCTATATTTCAAATGGATTCGCATTACGAAAAATGAAATAAATCTGTGTGCCCTTAAAGTGCTCATATTATGCTTTTTGGCTTTTCCCCTTTTCCTTTATTGTGTTATATATCTTTTTGTGCAAGTTATAGGTTTACAAAGTGAAAAAGCCCAAAGGGATTTACCATCTTCCAGAGAAAACACTGTTCAAAAACTGCTCCATACAGCTCTGTTATAGTCCAGCCTTTACTTCCGTGATGACTGTGCGTCACTTTGTAACACACGTTATAATGCTCGCCTAGCTGCTAGCGTGGCACACCCTCAGACTAGCTAGCAGTACTTACTGCGCATGTGCGACTCCCAACAAAGATGGTACAGAAGTGAGATGCCTCACTCTGTAGCTAAAACAGAGAGCTCAACACACAGGGTGAAAAGAGGAGCTACAGCAATGTGCAGTACAACAAATACAGTATATGGTGTTTTTTGAAAATTAAACCACCTAAACCTATTCTGGTACAACCTCACAATACAATTATGAACCTGAAAATGAGCATAATATGAGCACTTTAAGGGATACAGGGCTCCAGACTGCGACCAAAATTTGAGAGTGTGCGACTGAATTTTACATCCAGTCGCACATGTGCGACCAGTAAATTTGTCCCCTTTTTTACACGTTAGACGTCGAAATTTCGGTACCTGAGAGCGCGTAAGCTCAAGCTTATCTGTCCTCTCTGAAAATTGACAGAGAGCGGAGCTCTGACACAAACGCACACACTCGCACGCACACGCATAGCTGCGGACGGTGCAAACTACGTCGGCTCTGCAGTTTTGTTGAAGTCGCAGTGAGTCACGGAAACGCCGATAAAGTGGTTTCAAGTGTGGTTACAGTTTTTCAAAACTTCACGCAGACAGCGTTTGCTGTTGACGTTACACTTCCTAAGCAGGGACAACAGTGGTCATGAAAATAAAACTAAAGCTAATAATATATAACGCTAAAAAAGAATATACAAATACAAGAATAAAAGTTACAGTGAGTAAGAAATTAATAATTATTCAGTTTAATAGGTTGTAGGGATGGGTTTGGGAGGAGAGAGGGAGGGGTTTTATTTTTGTTTAATTTCTGTAGAGTGTAACATATATTCTAATAAAATAACAATGTTCTAAGTACACAGGATAAATAGGTTTGACAATAATTTTTACAACTGAAATAATTGTTTTGTAATTATAGAGGGAAAGTACCAAAAAAAGGTACCGTTGGGTAACGGAACGGATATATACATCTCTATCACTATTATATAGCATTTTCAGGATTATACTTGCATTTTGTGTTCATACTAGAACATGTTTACATGCATGTTAAAAAAAACTTTATTTTTCTCATACTGCCCAAGGCTGCTGCACCTGTGTTCAGAACAGTTGGAAATCCAAACGTTTTATCTCACAGGGAATTGTCTAAACTACATTTACCTAATTATTTGAAGTTTTGGCCATGTTTAACATACAAATCCAACATTATAACATTGTAGCTAAGACAGAAAACACGGAAAAGCATAATATGTCCCCTTTAAATGGTTAAAAGCAGTCGTCGCATGCATCTTTCATTAAAAGTCAGAACTTTCCTGATTCAGTTCCAGTATGTTAATATGCTCCACATGCCTCTTATTCCTACTTGTGGGTGTATATCGACTGAGCTGAAGAATTCGATCACACTGTAATCCTGTCTGATTGAAAAATTGCCTTGATCAGTAACGAAAACTGACATTCTGCTGTGTGTGTGTGTGTGTGCGCAGGTGTAGCACTCATGGATTCATGATAGGAAGCATTCTCCTTATCAATATACATTACGGAGATAGTTACATTTTTTTTTAGACTGTCAGGTCAGAATAACCCTTATGAGCCAAAATACTGTATGTAGGCTAATGCAGCAAGTGTGGAGGTCCTTAGCTCACCAGGCTCCTGATAGCAGCATGACTACAAACTGTGTGTGTGTGTGTGTGTGTGTGTGTGTGTGTGTGTGAAAAGCCAATAGCAAAGAGCGTAAAACCAATGTGCTTGACCACTTCTCATCCTTACTACTTTATGTGGTGGATGAGTAGAGAGCAGGAGACTTTGTGCGACTCCTGACTGCTTTTCTCATCAAGAGCCTCTCCAGAGACACACACACACACACACACACACACACACACACACACACACACACACACACACACACGCGCGCGTGCTGTGGTAGCACTTGAAGGACTTTAACACATGCTGGTCCAAAGTGAGTGCACTTAATATACTGCACACAGCTCCACTGGTGCCCTAAAAATCGACAAGTGTGCAAGCTAGAAAATGGCAGAAGAGATGTGTCAAAGTGTACTTTGATGAGCTTATAGCTGTAGCAGCTATAGCAGAAACCATCTGCAAACTGGATTTGGATGTTTGCAGTGCCAAAACAATGCCTTTTTTTTCCTCTTCATATCCACTTGGCCAAGCCATAGACATATCATTCATCAAGCCAATCTCTTGGTGTGCCTTGGTATTTTTTTTTCTGTGCGATTAAGGACATAAGTAAGTTACATAATAAAAAAAACACTTGAAGTACTGGAAGGTGGATTAGGAGGTGGAAAGTCTGAAGCTTCACAATACCTCCATATCTTTGTTCGCAATGTAGCACACACATTGTCACATTTATTAACAACATAATGTAACACACTTACTATGTATATCTTCAGTCAATTGGAAACTTGACAATTTGTCAAAGTAAAAAGAAAAAAAACATCTGCCGACAATGCTGAGGGCAGACGCTTCCTGGCAGGGGTTTGGTGTTTTAAGCCCCCAACCTCGTCTTCCAGGCAGCGCTGCCTGGAAGGCACTAGGATTATGCAATGGTTATGGTTAGGTGTGTCACTACCCAATGTGAGTCGAGTGCAGATGTGAGTTGCGCGTACTCAGATTTAAACCGTTTACGGCATAACGTGTCATACTGAAATTTGTGAAATCCATAAAATAATAAACTTTTCTCATTACAAACGATAACAGAAGATGGAAATCATTTCAAAAACGTTGTAGCTATCTATGTTGTTTGATTGCTAACGTTAGCTCAAAACGCCATTCAAGTGACGGTCTTTGTTGTGTTTGATTGCCAAGTTGTAGCCAGCAGTGAACGAACTATGTAGGTCCATTTTTATTGTATTGACATTACAGAAGTCTCTCGTTTGCAGGTTCTTGTCATGGATGTATTAGGGTTCTTGTAGGCTACTTGTCGCAAAGTGACGCATGCGGGTAGTGACAAGGTGCCTTGAAGACAACAGTCGCAGTGCTGCCTTGAAGGCTTGGTTATCGTTATTGAAAAACAATATTGACTGAAAAAGGAGCCTCATATGGAGTCCGTTCATTCGCATTCGGATATCGACTCGTTTTGACTGCCGAGGTTAGCTATTCCTAAAAAAATGCAGACCGTAAATTAAAAAAAACAGGGATTGCTTACATTAAATTAATGAATTATAACTTAAACCCCATTAACGTACTTCGTAATGATAGTTTTTGTTTTGGGAAGGCTGAACAAAAGTTGGCAGATCTTTTTCTTTTTAGAAGCAAAGTAAAGCATTTTTTTTAAAATCTGAATCTGTGTATCAGATGCCTGTGATATACTGTCTTTAGGGAGAGGGTAGGAGGAGGATGGAGAGAAAGAGATAGTGAAGAGTCATTCCACACATGACAAGCACAGGCACGTCTATTTTGAATTTGGTGTGAGGAAAATAAACAACTATCTGTCTCCCTCTCTCTGTTTCAGCCTGTGTTTAAATAACCCACTCAGATACCAAATAGAGTGTCTCTCGGTCTTACCGAGCTAATATCCAGGATTTTGTAAGCTGTCAGCCGTGGTAGACCACTGCGCTCCATCGCTCCGCTGCTTTGAATGTTGGGTGGATGAGTGCCAATCCAGTGCTTAAGGATGACACCTAAAAGCCAATAATTACAGAGCAGAGCATCATGTTTCTGTCAGCCCCTTGTTCTCTGCTTTTAGAGGTATGCAGCGTTTTATCCACTGGCCTCATCCTTGGTACATGTGTGTCAGGGAGATGTTTTTTTTCTTCAGTGGGTGAAGGAGACATTTTCCAGTATTTTCGGGGCTTTTACAGTACACGCAACTGTTCGACATTTCCAATATTCAGTCATTTCATGGTTTTCTGTTGATGCCCTGAGTCTGAGCCTGCACATGTAACCGTGTGGCACCATTAACACCTTTTTTAATCCTCACACACAGCAAACACTGGCCTTACACACTGTCAGGCTCTGGTTATTATCTGCCAGGTGCAGCTGTCTTTCAGTATGATGTGTACATACTTAAACACACACTCACTCACACCCAAGTACGGACCTAATACACAGCATGTACACACAAAATTGCACCAAAGCCACACCATCATTCCCAGTGATTCAAAACAACACATCACATCTGTGAGCCTTATTGCCCAGCATTACAGACACTGCAGGTGCCACACTCTTTCTCAAACTGGTTCAGTGCTGTCAGCTTTTATTTACAGTCCAGTAAAGTGTGATTTTCTCTGCTCCAATTCTTCCCTGTCTTAGTCTATATCAGGTTTTGTAGAGTTTTTACTCAATGGACATTCAATTGCGAATTTACCCTTTTTTAAATATAACAGAATCCACTCAAGTAGCCCCAGGGATTTCTGTGTTGACAGTCTAATGAAGACTGGGTAAACCATTCATGTTAAGACGGAAAGGAAATATGTGAAGTCTGTTTTAAAGTTTTTCCAAACTCCTCCAACCCAGTCTGCCTCCTCATCAGATGTCTGTGTCCTCTAACTGTGCAGACCAACAATGTTTCTGTGCTGACTTGGCTGCCATACTACAGCAGCTCTTGGTTGCCAGTAGTCACCGACAATGAAATAACCATCACTTTGCCCAAATATCACGGGGATCGGTGCTGTGATGACCTTTGTCAGGAGCTCCTGCGCCGCTATCAAGTCCATTGTCAAATCACGTCAAACAGAGAGCCTTGAAGCTGTGTAGCTTCAGCTTGCAGAGGGCAGAGATGGATAGTTTTTCTTTTTTATATAAATGTGTGTCTCGCATGTAAGATAAGTAGAGCTCTGTGTGAGATTAATATCAGCAGTGCCACACTCATCTCCTTTGGGTTTTCTCTGCCTGGCTGCAAACAAACCCCTTTGTCCCTGTTGCCCCCTTGCCTTGTGACTTGGCTCAGGCTGCTTTAGTAAATCTGGGGCATGTTTACGGTCTGCCTTTTAGGAGTGTCTTGGCAGGCATATACCTACCAAGCAGCCAATCAATCGTGCCAGCCTCAGACTACTATTAAACCTTCAAAAAATAGGTTGATCCTGCTCTGTTTTCTCTGAAACATGATGCCTGCCAAAGTGCTGGCATGTATTTTATTTCTCAGCGACACTGTGTCTGCTAGCTGGCACCCTCTGGTGATATCTTAGTTACCTCAATGGTGAGTAAGCACACACCAAACACACTCAGCTGCGATGTGAATGAAGTGATTCAGAGGAAATCTTAATTGATGTCACTGTGCTATTTTGGTCTCCCAACACTGATAGAGTTGTTGAGAATATATTTAAATTCTTAATTCAAAGATATGGCAAGATTTGGAGATACATATACAAAAATGTTATTAATATGTCAGGAACATGAATTATATAACATAAGCATTTTCCCTCAAGAGCACTCATTTTATATCTACACACTACATTACAACCACTTACAGTATATTTGTCTCACAGTCTATGTGCTTCTACAACATTTTGGGAAATTTGTTTTATTCATTTTCTGCCGAAAGTTAGATGAGGAAATTGTTACCACTTATGTATGTACGGTAAATATAGAGTTACGGCCAGCAGCCAGTCAAAGATAAACACAGTGTGGGTACCAACACCGCCAAAGCTCCCAAATTAAGATGTTGTATGTAGTATAAGCGTAAAAATGACTATTTGTGGTTTTAGGGGGGGGGGGGATGTGATAATCTTTTTTCTTTTCTTCTGCCTGTTATGCAAAAACATTGTGTCTCACAGCACACAAGCACATATTTGAGTCGATGCATGTTGCACGTATTGCAATAGTCACAGTGAAGCATTTGCATTATCAGTAAGGTAGCTTACATTAACACTAGCATCTATTGGCAGGGAATATAATATACTGTACATATGGAAGATGTTCAGCTTTCACCTCATGTCTCACCGTTATAATTCAAGACGTCTGTAGCTGTTCATTGTGTGTGCACAGATTTAGTCTGATTCTATCACAAACATTTCTGTGATCACAGAGCAGCAGCTCGGAAATCCTCTGCGATAACTCAACCACTGAAAAATAGCAAAATTGAATTTCACCTTATTAATTGCTGATGTGTCAGTGCGGAAAAGATATTCAGTTCTTAAATGTTAGTATTTCTTGCGGACCCTGATCTTCCAGAACAATGCATCTTTTTAACTGTGCCACTGCGCTCTAGTTTTGACCATTGGCCAATTTCTTTTGCAGCTTGTAGGCTTTCATAACCACAGAGAATTGAGGCAAATACACACAGACTACAAAAAAAATCCTGTGGTACTAACTAATTCAGCATGTTAACACTGGCAATAAAGCAGCCATATTGATGGAAGGTGTGATGTGATGAGCATTAGCAGAGGTTGAGGGCTGCGGCTTGGTGACAGCCAACTGATTAAACAGGCGGGTGATGAATGGACCTGGTGCCTGGCTGTGAAATGGCCTGCAGATGCCCGGCATTCTGCTGCAAGCATGTCAAAACACACAACTGATATGCTCATTGGAAGGCGCAAAAAAAGTCTTGAGTTTCTGTTTGAAATTGCCACAGCTTGGCACAACTGACGTTTGTTACTGGCTTGACCTTCAAAACTCCATCTCAGAGTGCTTTGAAAATAACACTTTCCTCATAGGTCAACATCTCAATCCAATCTTCCTGGTTACTACAACTCCCACTCAGTAACCCCCCCAAACACACACACACACACACACACACACACACACACACATATACATACAACCTTCCGCTAAGTAGCCCTGGACTGCTCTCCAAGTAAAAGTTTCATGAGTTTGCTCTCTTCAGCTCGTTATTCCATTGCCTGTCTAAGAGGATGTCACTGTGATTTATGTCAGAGAGTTTTAATATGCTCAGGGAAGGCTGTTATTGGTTCCAGTGAATGCCCAAAACTCAGGGGAGCTGTGACAGTCGAGCTATGATATGTCCCCCTGTTGAAAGGAGGGATAGCACTCCTTTGTCTGCCATCAGCAGGGTCTGCTGGGACTGAGTATAGTTCACTTTATGAGCATTTAGGACATTTTTAACATACGTAATTACCTTGAAATTAAATGTTTTCCTTCTCCACATTAGAAAACTTGTATATTTTTTCTGTCCTGAATAACAAAAGGAAGTGTTTTTTGAATTTTGTATCCACCCTCCCTGGATTTTGATGATAGGCCCTTCTCTTTATTGACTCCAGATGTCACATTTTAAACAGAATGATGGCTGTTGATCTGGAATGGGCCTTAGATTTGATTTTGAACAAGATGGGGCCTGTGCAGCTGGCTTTCACTCCCATAAGGGGAAAGTGATAATCTGCCAAAAGTGCCTTGAGTGTTAGATGAACCATTTGTTTGTGAGCATATTGGAAAGTTTAAGTCGTGGGTTGTAAACATTTATTGCCGTTTACTAGCTCCATTTGTATTATGTACCACCTGGAGTGTTGGGAGATAAACGTAATGCTGGTGTCTTTTTCTTACTGTTAGAAGTGTCTAAATTTGAATGCAGTGTGCTGGTTATTCACAAGGGAAATGCTGTAAACGGTTTAACTGCAGCAAATGTTAGTGTTGACGACTCCAGATACGAGCCAGTAATCTTATTTGGACAAGCAAATGGAGTCTGTGACCCCCAGCGTTTTGGCTTGGGGAGCACATCGAGTGGGTTTAATATGTTTGGAATGGGAGGCAATGGATAAACATTTACATAGATAGTCAAAAACTGCAAAGGGTAAGAAGTATGTATGCAATGGATGCACAACTCTTTGATTGCATATATGAGAGAGTATGCAATGGATGCACAACTCTTTGATTGCATATGTGAGAGAGAGAGAGAGATCTATCTATCTATCTATCTATCTCTGGTGACCTGTAGAAGATTGTTAGTCTTGTTGATAGATATCAAGTGAATAACATCCACCCATCCAGATCCACATGGATCCCAACTCTGCTGTTGTTTCTCTTAGGATCTCAATAATTGAAGGTCTTGAATAAATCCTGTTTATGACTTTGTGGACTTCATGGTCATTTGAGCATGTTGTCATGCAGTAAGTAAATCTGAAAACTGACCCAATTGTCAGAGCAATTTCCTGTTACAAAAATCAATCCAAATCTTTTCAAACTCCACAGTGAAAAACAGTAAAATAAAAAGAAGCTGCTGCTGCTGATGCCACTGTAGAGCATCCTGTAGATCATCCTGTAGAGCGATGCCAAGGGAAATGCTATAAATGGAGCAATGTGTTTATTGAATCTCTACGTCATCACAAAAACTATTTGAGGCTGCAGGGAAAGGAGCAACATGGGAAAAAAGTAACTCATTTGACTCGTGGCCCACAGCTGAAGAGATCCATTTGAAGAGGGTTGGCAAGTAGCAGAAAGGAGATTTAGATTGGTGTTGAGTGGAAGAGGTTTTTAACCCTGCTGCCAGTGCAGAGAGCTGGCTAGCACAGGAAAGTGTGGACGTGGCTCACTGGCGTACATGTGACATGTTCTCATGGAGCTACAGTAGCTTGTGGCTGCCGCTGTGTGAGAGGGATAAACCGAGAGGACAGGAGTGAGGGCTGCAGAAATGACAACATGCTCAGTGAGAGGTTCCCCCTTTTGTATCATATATTGATGTGACTGAGACTCCCCGCTGTGTTGTGCTGTAGTTGGATGCAATGTGACGTCTGTCCACTTGTGCTTGTTTCCTGCTAGATTTGTGGCTCTCTGTGAGGCCTTGACAGATTCCCAGTTATCCTTGGAGTACTGAAAGTAGTAAACATGAGTTCAGACGTCGTCACCTCTGCGATCGTACATTTGTGATGTCCGGCCAGTAGTAGTAGTTTTACGTGGGTATGTGGTAGGCAGTGGTGGTTGTGGAGTTTAATAGGTCCAAGTAGTTTCTGCCTGAATTCAACAAAAACCTCAATTATAGCAATTCATTTAAAGCGATTATCTTTGCAATGATAATAATGTTTCACTTCTGGTAAACGGAACCAGTTGACTGAAAATGATGACTTCATTAACTGGCTAATTAGCCCCAGCAAATCAGACCCATAGACTTTCATAAGATGCAGTTGTTTGCTATTGGATCTCATATTCAATTACATTTTATTTATAGTGTCAAATCATAACAGGAGTTATCTCAGGACACTTTACAGATAGAGTAGGTCTAGACCACACTATAATTTACAAGGACCCAACAATTCCAGTGATTCCCCCAAGAGCATGCATGAATGTGTAAGTGCGACAGTGGCAAGGAAAAACTCCCTTTTAGGAAGAAACCTCGGACAGACCCAGGCTCTTGGTAGGCGGTGTCTGATGGTGCCGGTTGGGGGTATGATGAACAATGGCAATAATAGTCACAATAAAGATATTGTAATAGTTATAATAGTTCATGGTGTCGTAGAGCACAGCAGGGCGTGGCAGGGCGTTGGCCGGACACAGCAAGTCGAAGCCGGGCATTGCAGTGCGTAGCAGGGTGTAATAGGGTACAGCAGGGCGTAGGGCAGGACCACGGCGACAGCTGCCACCATGATGTAGGTGCCATCATGATCCAAGATGATGATGCTGGGCGGAAAAAGAACATAAGGACTCCGGGGAATAAGCTCACCGGAGCTATGTTCGTAACAATGCTTGTTACTGGGACACAAATACACACAGACGGAAAGAGAGAGGAGAGAGAAGCTCAGTGTGTCCAAGGAGGTACCCTGGTAGTCTAGAACTATAACTGCATAACTAAGAGCTGCAGGGAAGGGGAGATAGGGAGGCTGTGTTCATATCTCTGCATTGGACAATATCACTGAAAATGGTTGTACATTTCTATAGATCTTTTGGTGCTGTCTACTTTATAATTCACTTATATTTCACCAATAAAACAAAATTCTCTCATTAGGTTTTCACCTGAGAAAGCTTGAAAACTGTTGTATGCCAGTAACAGCATATACATTTTATAGCATGTAAAGCTTATTTCTGGTTGGAAATGACTAATCATATACATGTGATGTTTTGTGCATCATCACAAAACCAATCGTTTTGGCAGGTATTTTGTATCTAATAGAAATAAAATGTATCTTTTTTTTTAATAATGAGATGACATTTTGGAAACCCTAAACACTCCTCAATATGCATTTTAAATCCTAGCCATGTGATGTGTAAATCATTGCTTGTTTTACTCCCTGCAGAATGCAGAAACAACGTATTATGAGCCTCTTTCTGACCAAGTAGTTACAGGAACGTAATTATAGGAACACTCCACTTCTAAACAGTTCTACTAACTACTCTCCCCCAAAACCTTGCAAACCAAGATCTTGTCGTCACAAAGACCTACAACTACCTTGGTGTGCTACTTGATTCACACCTTACATATCGGGAACACATTTCTTAATACGTGCCATTGTGTTTTCAACAATGTCCTACTGTCTTCCAATCTGGTCTCTTACCACTAAGGACATTACTGAACCAATAGCACAACTATACTACCGAGCACTTAGGATCCACATAAATCTTCCAAAGTGGTCTCATCATTGCAGTGCGCTCGCACGCACTAATGCTTTGACTTACCAGAACTACGTAAACAGCCATGCTATTGCATTTTATTTTCAGAATCAAAATAGCTCATTACCAGCACTTACAGTTCTTCTTCCGACACACAATATGAGACCACTACGCTTCACTAGGTCAGTTTTACAGGCACTCGTTCCAGTTCCCCCATACAAAAACAACTACGGTCAGAAATCCTTTTTCTATATTTACACCAAAGTTTGGAATGACATTCCCCATCACATTCGAACATTATCATCAATCACATATTTCAAAAAGTCATATAAACTATTTCTTCTTGATAGTCATATTTGCACACACTGATTGTTCATGTATTGTTTTTAGTCTTGTTTTTCCGTATTTAATGTTTTTATTTGTTTGTATCTGTCTAGTCAATAATAATGTCCTGTATAAATGTGCCGAAATTGTGTTCATTGTTCTATGTTGCTGCAGAACAGGAACCTGCTGTAAACCAGTTTTTAAACTGAGTCAGGCCCGTTTATTGTAACTTAATTGTTGCTTTTAAATTTTCCTGTATAATAAATGAAATGAAATGAAAACCGGTTTTGCCATTTGCATTCGCACTGGCCAAGTGGTCATAGGATAACACAGCCATCTAACCACCACATGCGGGAAAGGGAAAAGACCCTGCCCTGAAGTAGGAGCTGAAAGAGTTACAGGAACTGCGGCCAGAGGAACTTAATAATCCCCAGATTGGTCCAGTCGGAACACGAGAAAAAAAGGGTTCTAGGAACGTTATGTTCTAGGAACTGCAAAAATCCCTCCTGTCAGAAAGCGGCTAGCGTGAGCTATTTGTGTGTGCTCTTGTACTTCCAGCATCAGGGTATGTATTGTACCAGTCTGTTCCCCTCTGTTCTGTCCTGCAATGTGATGATCTCCTGCTTTTTCCCAGATGCAAAGGAGAGGTCGGCCAAGAGATTCTCTGTGGACGGTGTCTTCAATTACACTTCCTTGCTGCTCAGCCAGGAGGACGACATGCTGTACGTCGGAGCCAGGGAGGCGCTGTTTGCCCTCAGCCTCTCGGACATCAGCAAGACCAAGCTCCAGAAGAATGTAAGTACGACCAAATGCCAAGTGGGTTATCAGAGTCAAAATTGCAATAAAGAAGTGGGCCAGCAGATAATTTACTCTATCTACTACTACTACTATCATGGTTATAAATGGCAATCAAAGACTAATTTAAGTAATAGTTTATCTGTTTTAATAACGCTGTTTTCGAATACAAAATATTCAGAGTTAAATACTAGCTTACTTGACTCCTGTTTCTATTCCACACACCAGTTCTTTGTATACATTTTGATATTATAGAGAGAGTCCTCAGTAGAATCAGCATGGTTCGAACTTGGCATGACTTATTCAGGGTTTCTTCTTCTTTTTTCTTCAGCTGACGTGGGGCACTCCTGCTGGAAAAAGAGAAGAATGCAGCTTCAAAGGGAAGAACCTGGAAGTGAGTGGCATCTTTTACTGCTCCAGCAAAACGCCAAATAATGAAAGTACCTCAGGAAGATAGAGAGAGTTGTTTTTATGACAATATCAAGAGCATGGATTTTCTTGCACAGGGTGTTTGCTCTTTTCTTTTCAGTCTTTTTCTGAATCATTTCCCTAGTGTCAGGAGAAGATAAAATGAGCATTGAGTTCTGTGTTGACAAACCTTTCCACCAGTACAAATAGATTCATCAAGTGTGTACGTTCGCCAGGGAATTGCTCTTTTTTGTGCACTGCTTCTCTCTCTCTGTGTGTGTGTGTGTCTCTCTCTCTCTCTCTCTCTCTCTCTCTCTCTCTCTCTCTCTCTCTCTCTCTCTCTCTCTGTTACCTTCTTGTCATGCCAGCTGTTGTATCCCTAGGCGACAAACCTTGGTAATCCTTGTACTGCAGTGTACAACTCTGGTCTGTGTATTACAGAAAGCCCACCAGGCAACTGCTGTGTGATGCTTGGAGGTTTTCCCAACAGCATTTGAAGAAAAAGGGAACATTTTTATGTTTCTAACCATTTCTATCCAGTTTCACAGAATCTGAAGTATTTGTGGGGGGTTTTTTTTGCTCTGAAAGATTTACTTATGATTACGAGCTCCCAGTATTTCAGGCACAGATTTTAAGGAGCTCTCAAGAAAAACACATTCAGTTGTAAGGGTATCTTGTGGACTCATGGACCTCACTCTTTCTATTTGTTCCCCATCCAGACTGATTGCTTCAATTACATCAAAATCCTCCTGCGGCTGAATAGCACTCACCTCTATGTGTGTGGCACCTATGCCTTCAGTCCTATTTGCGCCTACATAGTAAGTAATGACCTCTCAATCTACCCAATGTTCATGTTGTTTTTATTTCTCACTGCTTCTCTCACTAGCACAGCTTTGAATTTTGATATTTCCTTTTTTGGTGTTCTGAAGGGAATCAAGCTCTTTTATCCACCATGTCAGTATTAGATCTGCTGTTATCCAAGCGTAACCAAATGCTGCTGAGGCACTTTAGCCAGACAAGTCAACAGGGGGTACACAAGCTGTGTGGTTTCCAGCAAGCGGGGTGGAAGCAGGAGATCTGTTTGTCTAGCAGAGGAGTAAATCTGGAGTGATGGTAACCGGCAGCAGGATGACAGCGATTTCAGTGATAGGGGGCCAATTAAGCTTCGCGACAGCTCGGCTCTTAAAGCGGGGCATTACACTCTCCCCTTTTACGTCAGAGGGGTAAAAAAAACAAAAACACGGGACGTCTCTGACTGTAAATGACTTGGCAGGACTTTAGGCCCTGAACTGGGATTCCAAGCAATTCTGAGCTCGGTTAGTCTGGGTAAGCAAGAGAGAGAGAGAGAGATAGAGAGAGAGAGACCCAGCGCGGCCAGATGCTCTCTGAGATGCATAATATTAACATTATTAAATGTTTTATTTTTATAGCTCTTCTCAAAGCAGTCTCAGGGTTTTTTTACGGGCAGACAACAAGACACTGAAGCCAAGAAGATAGAGTATAATAACAACTCCATAATGATGAAGCATGGGAAGATTTTCCAGGCAATGGAGGCACTCGACACTGTCCTGTTTGATTTGATTAAATGGAACAAGTTATTGCTTAATTTATTGTCACTGCAAAGTTCTTATGTCCATATCTTAATGCAATACTCCCGTTCCAATATAGACATTGATTGCTTTATTGCATACTGTTGTTCGTTCTTCTCTATACTGGCTGCAAAGAGATCCCTGCTGTAAACAATTTCAATGTAAGTGATCTACTGTCATCGTTCTGTGCACAAATGCATTGAGAGCTTAGCTGAAGCTAATATGAGTCAGACAATAGATAAATATATAGATAAATCCAAAGTTTTGGTCTTTTAAGTAGCAAATCCCTAAGGTTTCAAAGTTTGTATAGGCATGTCAGTTTTGTTTTAAGATAGACTTAAAAAAAAATGTGAATCTATCCTTTAAACCTAAGTGTTATCTATTGTTTTTAAAAGCTTGAGCCATAATATTGGATCCTACAATTTAACTTTAAAGAATTGGTCGATCAGTCCAATAAAAGAAAATAATTAGCAACATTTTTGAAAATCAAGTATCAACCAAACATTTGCTGGTCCCAGCTTCACCAATGTGAATATTTTTTAATTATATCGTATGTTGTCTTTGGGTTTTGGACTGTTGGTTGGACAAAACAAGCATTCTGAAGACGTCGCCCACACTTGCCATAATGCAACATGATGGCGTCTTTCATTAAAACGCTGCCAACATGTTTCAAACTCCCTGCTCACAGTTTGTAACACTGTTAACAGCCCGACCCTGAGAAGTGATGTCACCTTTTCTCAGACTTGACAATGCTCTTCCAGAGTCTTTTCAGAGGCGGAATATTGACCTACATACTTACTGTAGATCTCCCTGGTATATACACTAAAGCAAACAATGTTATATATTAACCAGCCTCATGCACGTATAATTACCTAGATTATGTTCTATGGCCTGTTGATTAACAATGTCTGAAACCAAATCTCCTTTTTTTTTATTATTAGTGAAGTGCTATCATGTAAGCCTTCTTCCTGTGTAAACCATATAAACTGCCTAAAGACAGACCTTCTGAAAAGTACTTATTACAGTACAAATTTAGAGGATAAAGTTGGTATTGTTCTATACTTATTGTCAACAAATGCCATGAAAAGATCAAAACCAACAGTACTACCAACAGTCTGTCCATTACTTCTCTTTATGTCTCACTCAGCCCAAAGTCTATTTGTTCTCACTTATGGCATACATTTTAAAAATGTGTCACAAATTTATAGTTTTTTTTTGTTTTTGTTTTTTGGGGTTTTTTTTGCATTATAGTACTTAAACAGCAGTAAAGATTACATTTCAGGGACTCATTTTTTATTATTTTATTTTATTATTAGGGGATTAATACACATTAGCAAGCATCTATGGCAACACAAAGGTGTATGCGAGGTTGACTTACACAATCTTAGTGATGTGCTTTTCAACAGCAGCTCTATGGCACAGATGAATAAGATAAACTTTTCCTTTAATATCTGTTCAATTAGCCTAGTGGGTTTAGAAGTATGTCATGATAATGAACCAGCCTTAGATCTGCTATAAGTTTTATAAATAATATAGTTTCCTGTGACATACAGTATCCTAAAGCCTTGACTTAATCACCAGACCGAGCTACTGTATGTTCAACGTGACCACACTCTCTAAAGGTCAGTGTGCTGTGTGTATTGTAATGAAGAAGTGGAGCGAACGAGCTCGCGGTAGCTGAGCTCACTTTTTTACTTTAAGTAAAATTTAATTGGACTGTGCCTGAGGGACATTTGCTGTATGTGTCTTGTCTCCAGAACACGTCAACATTCACACTGGAGAGAGATGAAGTGGGCGAGGTCGTGATGGAAGATGGACGCAGTCGCTGTCCCTTTAATCCAGATTACAAATCCACCGCCATCATTGTTGGTATGTAGTAATACACAGATTTAGTTTTTTTTTTCTCTTCATGTCACTTTAAACATTTAGCATGCAAAGAACAACGTATTATTATGAGCTGTTTATGACGCTACTTTGCCCTATGACTACCACTTTGATTTAGTAATGAGTCATGATGTGCCTGCTAATTTTTTGTCTAATCGTTTGTCTGCACCGGTCCCAGCCGGACACCAACAGTTTGTGTTCAACTTTTTTAACAAGCAATTAGTGAATAATTAAGATGGATATGAGCGGGAGAAATTATGTATCTAATCCTTCACTCAGACTGCTCCGTTGACTGCTCTCAGTTCACTCTAAGCTATTACTGACTTTATCTGTTGCAGTTAAGAAAGCCCCTAATACACCATTTCTTTGTAATGTATTAGGTTTAATTAATAGCAAATCAAGTTCTTAATTTAAAATCTTGAAATATTTTCCTTTGTTTTCTTCCAGGTGGTGAATTGTACACTGGTACTGTCAGCAACTTCCAAGGGAATGAGCCAGTCATTTACAGGAGTTTGGGTCAGGGAACTGCTCTGAAAACAGAAAACTCTTTAAAATGGCTGCAAGGTAAACAGCACATGGCAGACTGCCCCCCCCCCCCTTTTCTTCTCATCTTCCATTATGTATCCAACAGAGCAGATAAGCTCCAGAAAGTAGCGATCGTTAGCGAGGCACAGTCGCTAATGCATGCAGACCGAGAGCAAAGACAAGCTCTCCTAGATTGCGAGTGCCCGGTCCTATCAGTCGCAGCACATGCACTTCAAAACAGCCAGAGTTTACGCAGCTCTCTGACTTCTTTCCAAATGTACTACGATTCAGAAGTGATGAGAAAATAGTTAGATAGATGATAATGGTGTAACATGTCTCTCTAACCACGTTTCCTTTGTGGGTTTTTTCAATTGTGTTACAGATCCCGTCTTTGTCGGGTCAGCTTACATCGAGGAGAGTCAGCCAATAGGCAACCCCGTGGGAGACGACGACAAGATTTACTTCTTCTTTAGCGAGGCGGGAAAGGAATTTGACTTCTTTGACAACACCATTGTGTCGAGGATTGCTCGCGTGTGTAAGGTAAGACAGCTTGGGTTGGGGTGAGGTCATTACACAAGAGGGCCATGCATTTTATCAAAAATAAGAGGCACAGCAGAGCCTCAAGCTTCATCCCCCTAATCCTGATACAATTGCATCAAAACAAGGCAGGACGCTCCCATGTCAAAGCACGTTTGGTCACATTTAACTGTACTGTACTTCATGCCTTGTAGATGCAATGGAAATATGTCACTGGTGCGTTAAAGCTCTTTCCATTTGACTGTGCAAACATGTTTTCAACAGATTTGGTTTCCCCTTGCCTGAATCATCCTCTCCTCCTCACCACGCCGCCCTCCCTCCCTTTTTCTCTGCAATGTCATCTCTCCCTTTCCTTCCATCTCCCTCACAATGTCAGCTGCAATCGTCCATCCCTCCAGCTCTTTGCCTTTCTCCACCAGCGCGTTGAGCTTTGCAGGCATTATTAGTATTCAAGGGTGCTTCGCAGCAATATGAAATGCTTTTTTTCCCCACTCTACTATATGGCCTGTTTTTGTTGCGGGCAAAGCGTGCAAACTGTAGCAAATGCAGAATTCACTCGCATCATTTAAACTACTGACTTCATTCCCCTTCTACTCCTCGTTTTCGAGAGTTTTAGTTTGCTCGATCACCCTGAATAATCAACGGCAGACTTGATCCCTTTTCACCTGTCATCAGATCAATTAAACGGCTGCCTTATATACATGCTGCAGCATCCCTCCCTGACTGATGCCTCTTGTTCATGGAGGCAGTAATGTGAGTAATCATGGGGACGGCATGTAATCTTAAGTGACAGCTTAATGACTTAGTCCTGCTAGGCTCTGGTACTCGGTGCTGCGACACCTCTCACAGCCAGCGGAGCACCTCCGAGGTTCTATATACGGAAATCATTGACAGAAAGGCCCCCAGACTGTGGCAACTTGCTGCAGATGAGCTGTGCAATAGAGACAGAAGAATGGCTTTCTCTGCTCTATAAAGCGCCTTTTTTTCTGGAATACAGCAACCCTCTGTTTCCTGACTGACATCTTTTCAGATGCTGTTCTGTGGCAGTACAGCAGTGATGGTTTATTCCCCAATTTACTGGGGAAATGCTTAAAAGCATTAACAAATCAATGTAATAAGATCATGCATAGGAATTCTACCTGCTGACCAGTAATTTTGTGCAAATTTCGTTCACGTTCCACAACACCCCTCATCTGTTGCAGCTGATGCGGCTGGGTTTTGTTAATTTCGTACCATTAAAGTATGGTAGTATTGGCTATAAGCCGTTTCTGTTTGCAATATGCTCATGGATGTATAGAAAACTATCACTGGATTACCCTGAGTGAAAGAAATCTGAAAACTTAAAATAATAAGATTCTCAGGCAAATTCTGGAAATATAATGATTTAAAAGCAGATTGATAGATGGTTTTGTGTGATGGACATCAGAAATAATGACGTCCTCAGAAAGTGTAAGTCGCACTGAATTTAAAAAATATGTGTATCATGTCTGTGTATTTAGATTTGACTGAGTTATGACTCAGAGAAGGTGACGCAAATTGCTGCAATCAGGCTCTAAGGGTTTTAAAGTAATGTAACTGCCTCCATGAGCTGCGTGCCACTGCTGTTCTTGTTGGTGAGTGGGCCAAAACAACGGGCCATACAACTTCCTGTTGTTTTCAGAACAACGGCATCCACCTGTCCACCTCTCACAATGTCTTTTTCTCACATCCCTCCCTTCTCTGTCCTAACACTAGAGACCAGTCTAAAATATCTTTGAGAAACCAGCCCCTTAACTGCTGAAGGCTAACATCCCCCCCAACTATTACCATATTTAGTTTTTTTTTCTTCCTCAGAATAGTGTCTCACATCTGAACACATACCCTGTGTACTCTTTCAGAGAGCAGAACGTGCTGAACTCAGATCAGTTAGGTAACAGCGAGGAATGACGGCCCTCCCTGTTAGCGGGTTGAGTATCTATAACATGCTTGCAGACTGACTGACAGAAAGCATGCACTCCCTTTTCCCTCTGTGTACATGGCCAAGGTCAAATAGCCTACATTTTGAATGTGCTTTTGTTTTGACATCTGAATTATTTTAGATGTGTTGGTTCATCTTGCCAGACATTTTGCTACCTAGGACATGTTTTTGTAAGATAACATAAATCAAAGCCATTTCAGTTTTTCATGCAGTTTCAACTACTGTTTTACTTGGGTTCGCCAAGTAATTCTGCTTCCGGAGTTGTTTTTTCTCCCCCTCTTTGTTATCCGTCCCCCCCCCCCTCCTTCTCCTTTTTCCACTCACTTTTCCACACCCTCTTTCTTTTGTTTATTCAGGTGTGCAGACTGAGGAAAGCAGGCAGATTATTGTGTGGCACCATTTTCTTTACTTCTTGTTCGTCAACTTCTCAGGTTGACACACATGGCGAATCTGAAATGTGACGTTCAGATGAAATGTGAGAGAGCGGTGTAATACAGCAAGTGATATATTTTTGGAGGGCAGCCATCAGGGGGTGTGGTCGATGCGATTGAGAGTAGAAGCTGCGCAGCGGAGCATAGCAACAGCGGCGGTGGACAGCTGAGAGAGCAGGAATGTGGTCTCCTCATTATGTGGACAGGCTACTACCACAGTCTAGTAATTGGCTCCCAGGCCGTGCGTCTGTCCCACGAGGTTTCACCTCACCGTTGTTTTTGTGTAACAGCACATGGAGGAGGAAACAGGGGTAGTTTAGCATTTTATTATCTCCTCAAGAGTGATTCACTCCTTGTGCTGTTATGTTGGAGTTGTTCATGGTTTTGGAGGCTGTGCTGATGGGATCGCTTGGATCTGAGGCAGGAAAACTGTCTTGAGATTGGGCGAGACCACTTGTTTTGGTCGTGTTCTTCTTCCTCCTCCTGCTTCTCCTGTGTTTTTCCAGCTTGCTAGCTGTATTTGGGAGGATTTTGTTTTGGTGTGTGTTTACAAGCTCTTTGATAATTGCTAGTCCTTGCAAAGTTGTCTGATAACTGTTTATGTGAATATGTAGTGACAGCTCAAAAAGAGCGAGTGCCTCTTCTGTATCTCAGAAGAGAAGTGAGACGTGAACCACTGATGCTGATTTCAAAGCTGTAATTAATAACTAACCATTGTGTGTTTTCCATTTCACTATCTCCTATACTTCAAAGAGCCACTGATATTTTGTGCTAAAGCGTCTTTTATGTGATCTCTTTTTTTTCCCCCTACATTTTATTGTAAAAATATCCTTTGTAGTTTGGTATAAATCCACCACACATATGCTGCACCAGAGAAAAGGAATTTCTTTAGAACATTAAAATGGTTGTAAACTGGTTGGTTTTAGTTATTTGTCCAGTTTATTTCTCTGAAAAAAAGGTCATGACTCTCACAGTAACCACTTTCAGATTCCCTTATTTGATCTCAACAGCACCCTCTAAAGCAAAGAGGAGGGATTCCAGCCTCAGCTCCTTTCTCACCTTTCTAAGAGCTAGCAAATTGCAGCATATTCAAAGTCCCCCTTCTCTAAAAATGTTTTGCTAATTGTTACTTCTCTTGGATGTTTGTTTGTGCTTAAATGTACATACGAGCATGACTTTGTGACATCACAACTAGTTTGGAAGCCAAACTGGAAGCCAGTATGAAGCCTCCAGTGCACATACACTGAGAGCGGAAGAAGACCTCTTGTTTCCAGCAGTTAAACTTTTGAAACGAATACTCTTTGCATGTTAATTTAAACTGATGATTTTGCAGTGTATTGTTATTTTTAGAACATTTTAAATGACTTAAAACATGTCTGGAGGAGATCTTTAAGTTATTAGCCCAGGTCCAAATTGGTTGCCATCTTCCAGGATTCTTGAGAATTGGTGTTCGTGACTGAATGACACTTAGCTGCAACAGTAAGAGAATTTGGGGACAGACCATAGACTGTTAATATTAATGGACAGAGCATGTGTGACGTCACCCATTGGTTTGTGGAGATCTGCTATGAGTCGTCAAGTTTGCCGTTACGGGCGCAGCCATCCTGGTTGCGGATGTGAAGATTTTAGATGAGTGGGAGGAGCCATCAACGCTGCTGACACGCTACGTTACATTACACACTTTCACTGGCAATCACATCATAGCCACGCCCTAAAACTGCCCCATCCCTGCCCATGTTCAAAAAGCACCTCCAAAACATTTCTTTTCACAAAGTCCCCTAACCCTCCTCCCCCACCCCCCCCCCTACTTGTTAAGCGACCTTGGGTACCTTGAAAGGTGCTATATAAATCCAAGTTATTAGTATTATTATTAAAACACCCCCTGCTTTATCGGCGATTTTAAAATCAAGGAAACCATATTTAAAAATGAACATCATTCTGTGTTGCAGAAGACTTTAAACTAGCGATTGAGACCATAAACTCATAATGAAAATGTTGACTCAGGTAATAAATCAAGTGAGAAGTGGGTCACTTTCTCATAGACTTCTACAAAAACCGACCTCCTTTTGCAACTTCACGTGTCGCCCCCTGCTGGAATTCAGATAGAATGCAGGTTTATGGCACTTCCGCATTTGCAGCACTTCGCCGAACCGGATGCTTTGAACATTAATATTAACAGTCTATGGGACAGACTTTGAAATCTTCATCTGCCTGGTGTTGTATCTGGTCTAATTCCTTCACCCTGTTTTGGGTGTTGCAGGGTGTTAATAAATGATGTTTAAATGAGACATAAAGTCCTCTCTAACTTACTATAACATACTTAAATGCACTGTTTGCAGGGTGATGAAGGTGGCGAACGGGTGCTGCAGAAGAAATGGACGACCTTCCTGAAGGCCCAGCTGTTGTGTTCCCTCCCAGATGACGGCTTTCCTTTCAACATCATCCAGGACATGTTTGTCCTGAAGCCCATGGGAGATAGCTGGGAGAGCACTGTCTTCTACGGCGTCTTCACCTCCCAGTGGTAAGAACTGCACAAAGCGGTTTGTTCTGATCACCAAACGGTGACACACAGGTGCTTTGATAAAATCTGATTTACGGCACTGGTCAGGTTATGTTTATGCACAAACAGACGCTTGAATCGACACAGCTCACACACACACACCATCTTGAGCCAGTTTATTTTTTATATATATATATATATATATATATATAATCTCTCTCTCTCTTCCTTCACTCAGACTTGGCAGGCTTCCTTCTTACTTGGCTCCTCTGAATTTAGAGCAGCTGTAATGAGCTTAAACACTAACACAAGTTCATGCTTTTAATGTATCAACAAAATAAAGGTTTTAATAAGGAAATCATGTGCCCACTCTAACTGCTCTCCAGACAGACGTGGTTGCTCCAGTTTACAGAATAAAATGCAGAAAGGATGGATTGGGTACAAAGAAATGCTAACATGCACTCAACCAGGGGTAACGTATACATTTATTTATGTGTTCACAGGAATAAAGGAGCATCAGGCAGCTCAGCGGTGTGCGCTTTCACCATGGCACAGGTGGAAAGAGCCTTCAGCGGGCGATACCGAGAGGTCAACAGGGAGACTCAGCAGTGGTACACCTACAACCACCCAGTGCCAGAACCACGGCCCGGAGCGGTGGGTGGTGTAGGAAATATCCTGTGACAAAAAATACAGTTCTTCTTTTAACTTCTTTTGATTCAGTCAGTGCACATGTTCATTAAATCAGCACCAATCTCTATTCACTTCACCCTCACATAAGAGACACAAAATAACAGCAATGCTAATTTTTTTTTGTTATGACACTTATAATGTATATTACAGTCTCCAACAAAACATTCCCAGTTATAACTGTAGACAGATTTGTTGGGGGGGGTTGTTCAACAAGTGAGCTTGATGTAAAGCAGATGTTCTCCTTTTTCTCTTGCTGACTTAACGCTTCATAAGTCCCTGGAATAAAACAAATGAATATAAAAGATTAAAACCAGTAGATATTAACTTTAAAAACATGGTATATCAGCCAGTCCCACAATTTCAAGGTCTACTGTTGTACATAACCATTGTACTGTATTCTGTACTTTCAAATGTTACCTCACCCCAAACTTAATGTACTTCATAAGTAACTTGGCTGAGTACAGGTCAATACAATATCCTGCTTCATTGAATACTTCCGGGTCTACTTGAATAAGCAGAGATTAATTTTTCATTTCTAATTCTCTCCCTCACAGTGCATAACCAATCACGCCAAGCAAATGAATATCAAGTCGTCCTTGCACATGCCTGATAAAGTGCTCAACTTTGTCAAGGACCATTTCCTGATGGACAGCGTGATCCGCAGCGCTCCCCTGCTGCTGAAACGCAGCGTGCGCTACACACAGATCGCCGTGCACAAGATCCAAGGCATGGAGAGGGCCTATGACGTGCTCTTCATCGGAACAGGTACAGCTCATTGCACAACAGCAGCCAGTTATTTGGTATTTTGTAGGTCTTTCCATGAATCTTTAAATGGAAAAACAAGTTTCTAAAAGTATACTCGCCCTATCTTCAAACATGAACTTTGCGTTTGTCTTTTTAAAACAGTAGAAGTTGCTTCTATAACGCACAGACTGTCTGCTGCCTTCAGTAGAAGTCACTTCCACTCCTCCATTGTGTCTTTCAGATGACGGAAAGCTCCATAAGGCCATCAATGCCAACGATAAGATGCACATCATAGAGGAGATAATACTGTTTCCTGAGCCTGTGCAACACATCGAACTTGATCCTCAGAGGGTAAATCACAACTCTTTCATCTTAATACACATCTATAATCAATATTGTCACACCGGTTTGTCTCAGGTTTATATTTCATGTTATGTTTCCTATTTATGATTCTCAAATCCATATAATAAAAATGTGGAGGAACTAGATTTACCGGATTAGAAGCTGGCTACAGACATTTTCTTTCCACAGGGGCCGTTCCATTGAGTTTTCTTATAAGATATAGTACAGTCTTGAACAGAGTTTCTGATCCTCTCTGGCTTTTTACCCCTGAGCTAAATTTCATTACCTGTCTCTTTCTATTACATAATGGCCTCTCCCCAGGCCAAAGCAGCCAAACAGCAATCTTATCTAAGATTGTCATTCTAATAAAGTCCAAGATATTTTTGTGAGTATATTCTTAGCTTCAAATAGGGATATGAAAGACGGACATAATACACATGATGTCTATCTAATATACTGGTAAATAAGATAGAAAATTATAAATATATAAATATAGACTGCACTTTTGGGAACAAAGGGGTGTGCTGTACGTCAGTATCAACGTCACATTCATGGTGAAAATGCATTTCTGGATAATAGTAGCCTACTTCTACACAATGATAGGTGCTGCTTAAAAAGTGATTAAAGCAAAAGAATAAATAAAAAAAGAAGACAATGTTGTGTAGCAAGCACTTGAGCGATTGTTGCCATGTGATTTTGACCACAATCAAATTACTTGGCTTGCACCAAATATTTTTTCGAGGTCATATTCTTCTATTTGTCCGAAGTAATTGTTTTAGCATGGTTTCCCTTTCTGAAATCAGAAATAAGTAACCAAAAGCAGAAGTTCTGTTTGGCCCGTTTAATCTTTTTGATGAGGAATTTGTATCACACATGGTTTTTCTCTTCTGCAGGGTCTGTTGTTTGTGTCGTCCAACTCTGGGCTGGTGGAAGTTCCTGTGGCCAACTGCTCCAACTACCTAAGCTGTGGAGAGTGTGTGTTGTCCAGAGACCCATACTGCGCCTGGACCGGGCGGCTGTGTCGGGACGTCAGGATGGCTCCACCTGACAGGTGAGAGATCACACACGGACCCACACACACACACACATTATATTCAATCCTAAACTATTCCCAAACTATTACTAAGCTTTCACTTTTAATTTGAATCATGAGCTCACAGGCTGTATTTGTTCATTAAGCCACCTTAATAGCTTTTTCATATAATATATATAAATATTTCTTTACATTCAATAGACTTTAGATAAATGTGTTTTTGCTGTGTTAGATGTAAGCATGCACTCAAACAAACTCATAAAATAAGCATGCAAAGCTCCTAGTCATGTGCTTGAACAAGAAGCTTTTAAAAGAAGATTGTTCTCTTAGTCATACTGACCAAGCTATTCTCATTGGTGTTAAAATGACAGACTTTGAGAGAGTTAAATGAGTGCATCCATACAAGGTGTCTCTCATAACAGCTGCTGTCCCTCACCCTGTTGTTTTGTTTGGTATGTTTTCTCAGTCACTGGCAGCAGGATGTGGAGGAGGCCGATACATCAGCAATTTGCAACAGGACGTTTCCCAGCACCAGATCTGCCAGACCAGTAGCTTCTCGTAAGTGTGTTCTCTTTGTGTAGTTGTCTGTAATTAAAGTAGGTAAGACAGCAGGTTAAACCGAACAGTTCTGTGTATAAGAATTCATGTTAATTATATATTTGACTTCGAAATTGCTCATTATGCCGTGATATAGTTACTGTAAATACACTTATAGATGACTATTCCACCAAATATTTAAAGGTCTTGCTTTCTTGGCAGGAGTTACTGTAGATGAGATCAATCTCACATGTTTCAGTCAAATATGAAGTTACAGCAGCAGCTTAGCATAAAGACAGGAAGCAGGGGAACACGGATAGCCTGTCTCTGTCTAGAGGTTAAATTAAATCTACTTATCAAGCACCTCTTCCCCCCGTACAAACTCTACTTGTCTTTTCTACACTGTACGTATTAAACAAACAAGATACAACATGTTAATTTGTGAGCTTTAGAGGTTTTGATTTTGTTACCTCTGGACAGAGCAAGGCTAGCTGTGTCCCCCCGTTTCCAGTCTTTTTGCTAAGCTAACGGCCTCCTGGCTCTAGCTTCATATTTAACAGACAGATGTGAGAGTGGTATTAATCTTCTCAAAACGTTGAACTATTGCTTGAAGTTAGGCTTATTCCATATGCAATTAGTAAAGTAGTTCTCGAACTGAATCTTTGTGTCTTGAAGCAACATTGTTTTTTTTTGTTTTTTTATATATATATATATATATATATAAATAAATATAGGTGGCTCCCAATGCCAGCTCATTACAATCCCAGTCAACACATTCAGAGTCCTGCCCTGCAAACTGCGGTCCAACCTGGCACAGAGGAGGTGGCGTTACAGTGACAGCGCCAGCCAGTTCCTCTACGCTACTCCAGAGGGAAACCTGGTAGTGGTGGCACAGGCCGACAGGATGGAGACATACGAGTGCTGGTCAGAAGAGGAGGGTTTCCGGCAGCTGTTGGCCAACTACTGTGTGAGGGCGGAGCCCCGCCAGGAAAGCACCACTCTGATTGGTCACTCGCGCACACCGCGCATTGAGCAAGAGGAGACCATCATCCTGCCGGGCGAGTCTCGTTCTGAGCAGGTCCACACGAAGACGTACTGGAACGAACTGATTGTGGTGTGCGCCCTGCTGGCGTTCTCCCTCGTGGTGTTCTCCTTGTTCGTCATCTACAGGAACCGCGATCATATGAAGTCCATGCTGAAGCAGGGCGAGTGCCCTAACATGCAGCAGAAGAAGCCAAGGATTGTGGGAAAGCCTGCTGAGAGCTTACCCCTAAATGGTAACACCATCCCCGTTTCCACTTCTGATCACAAGGGTTACCAGACGTTAAATGACAACTACATCTGCAGCACGCCCACCCACGAGTCCTCGCCAGACAACAGCAAGAGCTTCTCGGAGTCCTCCGACAGGCGGCCACTTAACTTGAAGGAGAGCCACGTGGAATACTCCCCAACCTGCCCTCGGCCCAGAGTGAGGCTAGGCTCGGAGATCAAAGACTCTATCGTATGAGAGCACTGTATTCCCTAAAAAGATGCCACCCTGTATCTCCATGAAGGATACAGGCCACCGAGCGAAGGAGAGGAGACCCTGACATCCCTCTTCATCACAGCACATCTTTTATTTTAGTCATCTTTTGTTCTGTGATCAGTGCGGAGGTCATTTCGTTTAACCATTTCCACTCCGAAGCCAGAGGTTGGTCTGGTGTGCTGCATAGGGCAGGAAGAGGAGGCAGCACAACAATTCACTTTCAACCAGGAACAACAACCATGGCAGCTGCTCAGAATAGTTATAGGCTTTGTTTGAGTCAATCTCATGGCCACTAATGTGTGTGAGTGTAGGGCTGGGCAACATGAGGAAGAAAAACATACCACAATAACCAGAACATCTTCTTCCAATATTAAATGTAACATTAAAACTAGTCTAGTTGATGTTCATCACACAATATAATAAAAACAATAAATTATGAACATTGATAGTTTTCCCAGCCCTATGTGAGTATGTGTATAACCTTCCACATGCTCTGCTGAAGAAGGCTGCCACAGAGGCCATACTTCTGTTATTACGCACACTAGTCTAGAACCAAGCTGCAGCTACATGGTGACCAAGAGTTCAGGTTTAGGAGACTATAATACATGTATTGTTTATTCATTATGATCCACACATTACGGAAGCAAGTCAGACGCACATTTGTTTCCTTTTGCTGAATAAATGTCATGACTGTAGGAGGATAAAGATGATGAAAGATGAGGCAGTCTAGGAGAAGACACCACACGCTGTTGGAACAACCACAATTGCAAGGACTGTAACTTTAAGAAAGAGATCAAAAAAATGTGCTCATAAATTATGCTCTGGGGCCTGAATACTGACATTTACCTCCTTGAATGTATGTTGTTGTTGTTCAAAGGTTTAAGTCACACATCACTGCACCATGGACAATTTAGGGAACCCGTTGCTCTACATCTCTGCTCATCTGAGACGGCCCAATTCGACAATATTGACATGCAGGTACCATGATGGACTCTAAAATCGAACTGAGACGGACAAACCTGTTTTTAAGGCCAATATGGAAAAGAGACCTGTATCAGTCAAGGCGGACATCACAAGTACGGAGAGCCAAGAAAAAAAGGGGACGTCCACACCTCTACCATCTTCAGGGCAGCACCGAAATCATGTGCACTGTGCCAACAAAACAACTCGATTGTCGATCGAAATGCAATAGTGCCATTCTGTTATGACCACTCCCATACTTTGCGTTAGCATTGATCACTGTCGAAGAGCACATGGTGACAGAACCAGAGGTGTAAGTAAAGTGGCACTAAGAATAAATAAATGTGAAGTGCAAGGTTAAAACATTCTCGAAGACTGTTAGCTCAAAAGAAACTTTTCAAACTGTGTTGGGCAAAATAATTGACGTTAATGAAAAATCTGAACTGGGACCAAAGGAAATTTCATGGAGGTTACTTCCAGTGAAAGCTTGTCTTGTGGTTGTCCAGTGAGAAAATATTCCAGTTTTCCTTCAGCTACCCTTAAATCTGCCTTCTAAGTATACACTGAAACATACAGGTACAACTAGTGCGAGAATATTGAGCTTGATGAGCGACACAAACTGCAGTAAATTTAAGCACTAATAACTCAAAATGAAAAGGTCACAGAACAACCAACAATAACTGTCACCGTAGTGGAGAGATTTCATGTTGTCCAGACTGCAGCTGCACTATGTAGTGATGTAGTTGCACAGAGCGCTGTATTAGCTCAATATAAGCCCCCTCCAGCAGGTTATGTATGTCTTTCTTACATACACGGTTCCCCAAACTCAGTCAGATGTCATTGTGACATTAATGTGAAAGCACAAGTAATCAGGGTCTTGAATACTTACAGGTTTGTACATGTCAGTAAAAATCGAAGAAATGCAACTACTGAGAGACCGAAAGTATGTGGCTGCTGGGGAAAATGATTTTTTTAGAAATCAGTTATTACAGGGACCGCCATTACAAACACTCTTGCACCCACATTGCTTAGACTTTTGAGACTTAACTAGCAGAATTTCCCAAAGATTTAGGAAGCCGATGATGGTGTGTAAATCTGAATGAGAAACATTTACTCGGCCATAGGGACAATATGGCACCACATGTCTTAGAATACATCACCAATTCACTGTATTGCTAAAGTAAGCCTTCAGTATATATTCCAGTATCATACAGAATAAACGTTTTGCTATTTCCAACATTGAGCAGATGACGGAATGCTACAGTATGTAACTGCTACAAGTTGACAAAGTAATTGCACAGCATATTGCGCAACAGTAGTCAGTGTTTCCTTTTTTTTCTTCAGTTTTTGTTGTGTGTGTGTGTGTATATACAGTATCTGTGCTTAATATTGTGTGTTTTTCCAAGGGACCTTGTGCAAGATGTGTTGTAGAGATAGTCTTAAAACTAGAGAGTGAACACTGCTGATATTTTGTTTTCATAGTGCTTTACTGCCTACTTCAACATACATTTCAAATCTTGCACAGCATACTGCACATTTCTCACCATGCTGTTTAATCAGCACCTGGGATGGTTTTTATCAAGCATGTCAAAGCAGGAGGGGAATCTGTTTTTGCCCAACTGAAATGAAGGGGTAGTTTAATATTGTAAGAAATATGCGTATTCACTTTCCTGCTGAGAGTTCAATGAGAAGACCGATACCGCTCTCATTACAGACACGAGTGCTGTCAATCTTATATAACTCTTGGCAAGAAAACAAAGTGTATTTCCCAAAAGGTCTACCTATTCCTTTTAATTGCTGAGACTAACCAAACAAACAAGAGTACATTTGCCAAGAGATGCATAACAAGAATAAACCAGACAATTAAAGCCTTGGTGCAGAGCATTGTTTGCCACCACTGTTAAGACCACTGTTAAACTCCAAGATGTCTCTCTGGAGGCTGAATAACCTGCTTTCAGATGCTTGGTGGATGACCTCAAAACATATTTTTAAAATGCCTTTAGATGTCAAGTTGTTCTGCCTTTAGCCACGTGCCACATTGTACACTACCCAGCAGTGACCTCACCAACAGAGTATGGTGAATGGCGTGATTGTAGCCTTCCATGGGCACTCATAACTCCACAACACGGGTCAACAGTAGATTTACAGATTCACTCAAGCCACCATTAACTTAATCTGCAAACTTTAAAACTGGGAGCTGCTCAAAATGTACCATTCTGCAGGCTTGTGTCATATGTAATACTGTGCACATAGGAACATCTTTCTGAAGAGGTCAGTATTTATTAATAATATAGTGAAGCTGAAGTAACAATACCATTTGACATTCATAGTTAATAATGCCTAAAAGGTCAATACTGTGTCATAAATGCATATTTATTAATGACGTGCTTTTCAATAAAAAAGCAAATATGGTGGTTGATGCTCCATTTTGAGTGGCTCCTCAGTAATGCAACATACTGTACTGGACATGAATGTAGCCAACTATAACATATTTTGTAGAACATCTACAGCAGTCTATTTTCCTAAAAACGGCTTAAGTAGGCAATGCATTGCAATATCTTTTTAGGATTTTGTTTAAATGGTCATACTACAAAGAAACAGCACACTAGAAGTAATTAATCATTTGTGCTGCACGATGTAGTACTGCAGTAAGATGCAAGCACAGCTCCAAATCCTCCATATCGGCTCAGCCATGAGACGCAGCAACAGCTTTGCCTCAGCATACTGAACACCATAAGCTTAGTTGAGAATAATTATTAGACAAATGTGGTATTGCCTGCATGATTTCCTTTTTTATTTGTTGTGTACAAATAACATTGTGGACTGTATTTTTTGTATCATTGAGATTGTGACTGTTTTTATTATATTGTACATAAAAAGCACTTTATTTTAATTTTTTTTTAAGATGAATAAAATACATGTTTTGACAAATGCATGTGTGAGACCATTTTATGCTGTCATTTGCTGTTTCGTCATGGACTTTAACGTAGAACTAGTGATGGTCAAATGAAGCCTCATCAAGCTTCGTGAACCGTTTTCTGAGCTCAATAAATGGTGCTCTCTGTTCAACAAAGGGTTGAAAGCACACTGAATTAACATTTCTTGAGCCTTTTTCTTTAAACCAAGAGCGCCATCTTGTGGGCTCCGAAAATAAATGAAATAGTTCACAAAGCTTCCTGAGGCTTCATTTGGCCATCACTACCTACGTAGAAGGCTTGTTGAGCGAGAAAGTGAAAACGGCTCATTTTAATACCAACTTTGTATATCATTTTAGATGTGAAAACAACCCTGGAGTATAAAAAAAACATTGTTACAACTGCACATGGACTAAACCTAAAACGGTGCATCCAAACAATATTAAAATGTATTTTAAAAAAAAACAACCAAATGGCCTTCAAAACTACTTTTGTCTTCTCCCTTGGAGTGTTGTCATCAAACTGATTTATTGCCTCAATAAATATACTCAGTTTAGTGGTTCATTTCATTAATGAATTGCTGCTTTTAAAATCAAAATTCATTGGGTGATAAAGTAAATTTACATTTTAATTAAATTTTTTCTAAAAAGTTTGTCAAAAGAAATAATTTCATTTGGCAGTTAACTGTTTTTATTTTTCAGCACTGAAGTCGTGCTTGCGTTATTTGATTTGCATCGGATGTGTCATTTACATTTGGCCACTTCTGGCTCATTCTTAAGCTGCTGGGCTACCAGTTGACTTGAAACGTCATATTCATGCAGGTGTACAGAGTAGTATATCGACTCAATATCGTTATCGCAATATGACGTTGCGCAATATTATATTGAAAGTGTCGCAATAAGTATGCAATATTTTGTTTATTTTGTGGAGCGCTGCGTCCCGTCCGTTGGCTGTGTGGCTTAGTTGTGTTTGATTTAGAGCTCGCTTGAAATGCTGTAATGATCATCATTTCATTAGCCAGTTACCGTGCCACTTGCACGTTAGTACACGTCAGCGCACGGGTCCACTACGTGACAAACCCTATGGAGCGTACCACGTGTGTTCATATTTCGACAGAGTGACAGTGTAAGTGAAGAAATAGATAGAGACAACAAAACAGAACAAATCAGAGAAGCGAAAGAAAAGTTGTGTCCTGTTCTCTTTATTTATTTATTTTATACTGTACAGTAAAACATGTCTTGTTCTGCAGACATGCTCGTTATTTATTTATTCATGTTGTACCAGTCCAATATGACAGTCAGTTGAAATACACCTTGCGTTGTAAGAAAACTTGTTTAATTTGTTATGAATCTATTTTGATGCGTTTTCCCATAACTTTTGTAATTTTACATATGTTTAAAAATATTGAAATTAATATTGATATCGCAATATTCATAATCGATATCGCAATATCACATTTTGTCAATATTGTGCAACCCTAGTACAGAGTGGCCATTATAACCTGACACTTGTCCTTACTACTCTCCTGACTGGCTCATGCCAACATTCTGTGCTCAAACAGCCCCAACCTCCGCCTTATGTGTTTTTGTAATGTTGACTTAACTTAGGTTTTGCTGATGAGATGAGCCTCTTCCTCACAACACTGCAAGTGATGGTTATGAGCAAGGCTTGAGCTCCGAACACCCAATTACAGTATTTTCTTTTTGCTGCACACTGGTCATGGATACACACAGTTATTAAAGGGCAGCCCTGTCATAAACGTTGGCTGTGGGAATCAATGCATAGTTATTTTTTGGACACGTGTGTATCTGCCACCCTGTTTACCCAGTAGGGACAGAGAAATTACGACATAGGGACTCTGTGTCACATTGCTGCTCTGCTTGATCATGGTACAGCACAGGTAATGACTGGGTTTGGTTTTCTTTCTCTCCGCTAGCACTGTCCTCATATCAAACCAAACTTTATCTCATTCTTGGTCGAATCCACATCATGATTACTTGAATATCAAGGATCAAGGCCATAACAGAGGTCACTCTACAAGATCTGTCCATGCCCTTTCTCACAGTTCATCAGTACTTCTTTTTAAATGTATTCTTTCTGGAACATTTAAACACATTCAGTTTTTGAGTTTTCCTTGTCTATTCTTGACCACAGCTGCTGCAAACATTCGGCAACTCTTCACTTCCTCCGACACTTGTGTACTGCATATCACTGACCATCATTTGCACAAGACATCTGCAAACATCCAGCCTGTTTTGGATGATTCATAATTTACTGTATTACTGTATATCAAGGCCACATTACAGATGGAGAGAAAAATGTATAATCTGTCATTGTTGTGTAATGACAGATGTTATCTGATCATTCAATGATCCACGAGCAATGGTAAAGTGTTTTTAAAGAAGCATGGGTGAGTGCAGTTTTTGAATGTAAATTCAAAGAACATGTTTTACTCTCATATATCAAAACCAGGTTTACAGACATTTACACATGCAGCTAGATGCAACACATTAGGTTTCCATACTGTTTCCTGGGGCTTTCTTTCTACATTTCAAAAGCTTCTATCAAAATATGTTTTTTTTGGTGTTCCACAGGGCTCCTAACTTTTCCCAATTCCCTTTTCAGTTTACTCCCATATTATACTGAAAATAACTGTGGATCAGTGGATCTAGATCAGCCTCATCTCATTTGGTCTGGCTGTACTACAGGTCAGGGGATTCAAAGTCTCAGGACATGTTGGACATTTAGTGGGCAGGTGTGGCATGATGGCATGTTTTGAACCTGCAACACAATGACTACACAAATGCACACACAAAGATTCACACAAGACAAGGAAGATGAAAAGTAGACAGAAGAGGAGGACGGGCGAGATGGCTTTTCTCTGTCTAGAGTGCTTGGCCTTGGCATGCTATTCTGTTTATGTTTTGTGATAAACAGTCTTGATGGGAGCTTTTCATCTCCTGATTTTCTGAATTTGTTTGGCAGTTTAAAAAAAGATGAATTGTGACTTGTTTCCAATTTACAATGCCATCTATCTAAACTAATTTGGTTGGCATCCAGTTTAGCTGTTGAAAAGGGCAGGTTAGACCAGAGTAAAGAGCTGTACAGAAAGCAAGCAATATTATGTATTATTTTTCCCTTTTTAGATCTGTTTGTCAAAGCAACAATTCAATCATTGACTCGATAATTTTCTGTTTACAATATGTTTGCTCTTGACTTCTCTTGCTTGTGTGCCAAAGAAAACATTTATCACATGTAGAAATTGGCAAGTTATCTTTTATTCTATTTTACATTCATTAAAATCCTGTCCTGTGCTGTCTCCAGTCTAATGTACCTTTTTGATCTACTGTATGTATGTTTGTGAGTATTATAATCAGACTCTATGCTGACCTCAACTGTCTACCACACATACTGGAATAGAAAACACATTTTTTGTTTTTCAACAAGACAATAGGGTTCCATTAGGTCCTCCAACAATGGTGTTGCCCCAAAATAATCTCCAAAGCACTGTCTCACCAAACAATCAAAGATGACCCATTCATTATAGGCTATTAATGTGTCAACAACGATAGGCATATGAGACAACTGGCCAGACTTGCTGAAAAAAAAAGAAAAAAAGAAAAACTAATTAGTAACTAATTCACACATAGTGATCCATGTGTCAATTAGTCACTGATGTCATGGGAAAACACAAGTTTTATTTCAACTGTCATATTGGACTGGTACAACATGTAACGAGCATGTCTACAGACCAGGACATGTTTTACTAGTTGTACAGTATCAAATAAATAAATAAAGAGAACAGGACACAACTTGTCTTTCGCTTCTCTGATTTGTTCTGTTTTGTTGTCTCTATCTATTTCTTCACTTACACTGTCACTCTGTCGAAATATGCACACACGTGGTACGCTCCATAGGGTTTGTCACGTAGTGGACCCGTGCGCTGACGTGTACTAACATGTGCAAGTGGCACGGTAACTGGCTAATGAAATGATGATCATTACAGCATTTCAAGCAGGCGCTAAATCAAACACAAGTAAGCCACACAGCCAACGGACGGGACACAACGCTCCACAAAATAAACAAAATATTGTGATATCGCGATAACAATACTGAGTCGATATATCATGCACCCCTACTCCCCGGCATGAGATTAGCCTTGAGTCTTTGCCATAACCTGGCCAAAACCTTTGAGTAGAGAACCGCACACATCGCACATGTAAGTAGTCTATGGGACTTGTTATTATACGGTGTTTTGAGCAAATTGTATTATTAATTTGTATTGAGATATAAGAGATAACTTCAAGTCAGTGACAGGTGGTGTTTTATTTTCGTGTATTTTTGATATTTTGTTATTGTTTATGTGGTTTAATCAGACAATGACAATCTCTGGGTAGGAGATGGAAGCAGAAAGTGTTGTTTAGCTTTATGACTCTATTTCCACACAGGCTAACCTGTGTGATGCATGGGTGTTTATTAAGGATGTGACGATAGGCAGGACCTTAGTTCTCAAATATTCTTAAATATAGGGTCTCTTATTTGAATATAGCGTATGGACAATGAATTCAGCATTTAGTTCACGACATATCTTTCATTAGATGTCTTTCCAGAGGTTAGTGTCACTTTTGGATGAACAAGTTTCAAAGAACAGTCAGAAGTAATACTAATAAACACAGGTATGGATTTATACACTACTGCTTTGAGATTGGACCATTAATGAAAACCAAACCAAGCTGATCCCATCAAATATAAGTGGACAAACGTAAAAATGAAAGCAAATAAGCCCTTATAATATAAATGCAGTTTAATTGTCTTATAAGGATCAGTTCTGCTGTATAAAGAAATGACAGATGCCCCCTACTTACATCCAGACATCTACTGTCTGTCTACCCAATTTTAAATGTTGTAAAACTCTGTGGTAGATTCCACTTTTCCCATCCACCAATTATAACCTCTTTGCCTTATTACCCTTGTATGCATATCTAATAACACTGTCAAGTTGAAGGCCTACGTCAAGATCAGTTTCCATTTTCTTTTTGATGACCAATATACAACTATCTACAAAGATGGCTCTTAGTAGTGAATCAAGACTAGGAAATTAAGAAAATTACAACACAAAGCATGTCCACTGAGCCCTCTGTCTCATCTTTATGTGCTTGCATCAGGACATGTAATTACAACGTATTTCACCATATGCACTAATGAGAAAGTGCATGTTCATGGACATGCTGAAATTGACCCCAGAGTCAGTATTCTGTTTAGCCTCAGACCCAAAACCACTCTCTACATGGACAAAATGTTCTGCAGGAAACCCTGCTGAGACAGGACAGTGCACTGTGAATAAATCTCACCTTATTGATGTCCTAACACCCCTGCTGAGACAGAGATCAGCTGCCAGCAGAAATAATAGGCTCTTTCCCTCACAGACTGCCCGTGTGTGTGTGTGTGTGTGTGTGTGTGTGTGTGTGTGTGTGTGTGTGTGTGTGTGTGTGTGTGTGTGTGTGTGTGTGTGTGTGTGTGTGTGTGTGAAAGCTAGAGTGGATACCCAGAGCTGACTGTGACTGTGCAGAGGACTCTCATCCAACCTCTTTCCTCAGAATGACATTATCTTTTTTTCTCACACTTTCAGCCCATGTTTGTCGGTCTTTCTGTACTTCTGAATCCAGCTAAATCTTGACATATTCTCTCTCTTTTGATGCTCTCTGACAGATTTCATTTTCTTTCAACACCAGCCGCTCATCTGCTGTCACCGACCATTTGATGAAGAGCAAAGACAGTAATTTGCTATTCATTATTAACAAATCACTGCGCTGTGAAAAGTGCCCTTTGTTTGCCTCAGCCTTGATAACAATTACAGTCATGTTGCATTTCAGCTGTGATTGCATTGCATATTTCATGGCAATGCTTCATTGATGGTGAAATTGAAAAGCAGATTTACTTTTCACAGTCAATGAAAGGAGCTGGAAGAGCATTCAAATCATTCCAAACCCAACTTCCCAGGTCACACACCATTTCATCTCTCTTGGCTATTCACATGATAGTTAATATAGTTGAACGGATAATGATTTTGAAGTCATCTGCTAATAACCCAAAACATCTCCTAATTAAAGAGAAACTTCATCCAGAAATAGAATTCACAGTTTCCCTATTGACCTATTCAGTTTGGTTCAGTGCTGCTTTTTATATTTGCCAAATTGAAGGAATAGTTTAATATTTTGGGAAATATGCTTATTCACTTATTCTCACTTACTCTCATGTCTGTACGATAGATATGAAACTACAGCCAGCAGGCGACTAGCTTAGCTTAGCACAAAGATTGGAAATGAGGAGAAACAGCTAGCCTGGCTCTGTCCAAAGGTTAAAAAAAAATCCACCTTCGAGCACCTCTAAAGTTCACCAATTAACATCATGTTATATCGACCGTAGTGTCAAAACATCATTGGCCATTTTACAGGGAGTTATGTGCCAGACTATTTCTTTGCAGTAACTTTCCAGAGTCACCAGGCATTCAGCAGAGGCCAATAAATAAGCTGGAAGATTTCCCATGATGTAAAACTATTCCTTTAATGTCTTTTAATTCTGAAGGACAGTTTTTTTTTTTTTTGCTCATAACTGTTGAAAATGAAATATATAAATGGAGCTCAAAATCAGCAGCTTTTGCTTCTCGTTTTGGAAGGTTACCAAATATTGCATGAACTCTAGGATTATAAACATTGTTTATAAAATGTGTTTTGGGATTGTGCCTCAATATTTATTAATTTCCCACCATTCCCGCCAATCAGAGGCCACTTATGTAGATCCAAAGATCAAGTCCAATTTCATGTGGAAAAATACACATATGCATCATACATGCACAAATCTTCTACATGCATGCAAACATACACTCCTGCATGTGTGCATGCATGCAGACATTTTGCATTTGCTTTCCAGGAGCTCAGCTGACTCTCTAGTTCATAAAAATACATAATGCAGTAAAATGAGCTTCATCTTCTGAATTGCCATCATAAGAAGCAGTCGTGCGTGCATGGGTTAAGAAGTGCAAAACCATTAAAAAAGAGCAGGACAGGAAAAGCACATTTTCTGCATTCCTCAACATACACACAGCCTTGAAAGCATTTCATGATTTGTTTCCTATACTGTTCTGTTAATATAGAATTATATAGACATCATATATTGAAATTACAATTGTATTTTTCAATATTTACAGATGTATCAAATTTCATTAGCGTTGGGTGAAGCTGAGTCAAAATGCAGCAGCATGAGAGAATTACAGCAATCTACTGTAATCGTTTATGTTTGATGTATGTACCTCCTGCCACATCATTATTTATGGTAGTATAACTATGAAGAGACAGTTTCTGTGATAAGGCATTGTGTACACTGTGGCTATCAGCCAGTTACATGTTTTGTAACATCCATAATTCATTATGCAGTCATTGTCTAAGTCGTTGCAGAAGTGTCAGAGATTTATACTTTTCAGAAAACATGCATTATTAAAACACTGTGCCCCCCGTGGCTATCATCAACCATATGATGAACATGATAGGTAATTCTTCCTTTATTCGATTTTTACCAGACGCGACAATGATGCTGGTATTGTTTTCACCTAGTGTGTGTGCGTGTGTGTGTGTGTGTGTGTGTGTGTGTGTGTGTGTGTGTGTGTGTGTGTGTGCAGAGGCGGTTTTGAATACTTTGCTGGGTGTTTATATGTCTGCGGCAAGATTCTGTCCCCCCAACAGAGTCGCAACCGTGCAAAATGCAGTCACGAAAGGTGAGATGAAAATGAAAGTGGTCCGAGCAAGGGTGGACCACACTCATACGCCCTTGGCCCAATTTGGCGTTGTGGCTGTTGTGATCCCATCGCAAGATGGTCTCTAGTTAAAGTATAACTTTGATTGAGATGATGATAAAATGGGATGATGAAATGTGACAAAAGGTCCCAGACCCAGGACAATAGTGTTGTTGTTATGTGTCTTGGCTAACGGAGCCACCAGGATTCCCTAAAGAACTAAATCCTTATCACAGCAGCAGTCTGGAGGAGTTATAATCTGGGGGAATTGGGTTTTTGACATTCTCAGAGACTATTTGATCAGCCCAAGTGACAAAAGGTATTCTAGCAGAGGACATCCACAGACTCACACCTGAGCTCCTGAGTACAACCATACCATTACACTGTTGGCTACTAACCTTGTAATTAGGGGGTAGCATGTCTGGACCAGATCTAGCGTGCTGTGAACTGGTGGATCTTGGAGAGAACAGTGAGATTATAAATAAAGTCTAAACTCAAGTCATTTTTTTCTGCCCTACAAAGCTCTGAGCCCTGTGTATTTCACTCAGAGCTAGACTACATCAGAACAAGACCAAGCAGGAGCATTGAAAGCCTGCCAGTGGGACATCTAACCTGTGGATGTATACTGAACCCTCATACAAATGTAATGTTATCCAGCCTTTTTAAGTAGGGATGGGACTCGTCTAAACCATTAACCATTAGCATTCATCATGTCCCATCAGTCCCAGAGCTTTTCTTTGACCCGTTTTAATTTGCTTGTGTTCTTTTTCTTCAGATTTCACTTGAAGGTCATTTTGGATTAACATTGACAGCTTTTATTTGCACAGTACATAGCCGAAGCTGACTTGATTTCTGAAATGCAAATGTATAAATCGGATTTCACTTTACTTAGATTGAATGACTATACCCATCCTTGCTGTGGGTAATTTTAGGCCATATTTTTACAGTACATTGTTGTCCATCTTCTTCCCAATTTGTACTTTGACACAGGACTATTCAACATTGTAAATAGCATAGCAACAGTTCTGCTACAACAATGCATTTTCTTACACAGTGCTCCACTATCTCAACAAATTCAGCAGAGAAGGCATAACGAGACGAAGCTTCTTGTATTTTAATTAGACAAGCTAACACCCGTCTTTTCTTTGCATTCTGCATCGCTCATCACCACTGAGATCCTCTCTTGATCTGTTTTAGTAAAACTTGCCAGATCCCACAGTCAAGTCTGTTGGGCCTTATGCTTGAATGTAAGTAAGATCTACCCAAAGCTGTAAGCAGAGTATCATGGATGATAGCGGATAAGGTTGGAATTTTCTCGAATTTAAGCAACTTGCTGATTCTGCATTTGTTCCTCATCACTATTCAGCTCTTGAGCTACTTCCCCTGCTATCTGAGATGGAAAAAAGCTAAACTGGGGACTTAATTATACGCCCTGTAATCTGAGAACGGAGCATACAAAGTCACTGGATTTCAGTAAGTAGACACACAGCTTATTGACTATAAATAGGCTGAGCTGTAGCTTACTCTATAAAATATCAGCAATATGCACTTTGTGCTTATGTTGGAGGATGACAATCATAATACAAATGTTCTGCAATAGCAGACAATGTGTTTGTGTTTGCTTCATTTCAAACGAATCAATAACATGACTCACGCCTTTTATCAAAAGACCTTTAAATCCTAAATTGACAAATAACTCTCATACTGTATGTGCTCTTGTAACTGTCTTAAACAAAGAGAGGACATAATACACCATAACCAAAGCAGTCAAACACAAATCATCTGCTTTACTACTGCTTTTGGAAAAATCAAATGTTCACCAGTTAGAGTACATTTACAAAATATCTTGGTGTGTGCTTCCACCTAGTGGTCAGACTGACACTACGGTAGGCTATTATTCTGTCTGCGGGCACACTTGGTTTAATTACAGTGAATTTGGCAGACTGCAGTGTTCTACCCAGACAGAACACAGATGTATTCTTTCCTTAACCACAAGTTGTGTGGGCAGGATATTATATTGTGTTATTTATGGAAAATAGGACTTCTAATAAGAGCTATTATGTACTACTGATATCAACATGTAACCATTTAGGGAATTATCTTGAATATGACTATGTACACTTGTTTGCCACCTGTTAAAAAAAAAAAAAGTATATCAGAGTTCTTGAAGGCAGCAAAATTATTATAAATCAAGGAGCCAATGAAATTAAATAAGAAGCAGAACAACAGCAAACTCTTGCCTGTTTTTGGCATGACATGGTTCTCACTAGGCCTGGATCCGAATATTCGTTCGATGGGTAGGTATTTGATTTTCAATGTTGGAATTCTAATTGTTTTTTTTTTTAAACTTGCATGCCGGCTGAAATTCACTGTGGTGTTTTGTCGTTCGCTAGCCGCTGGCTAATTAATGCAGCACTATGTCGTCTATCTCCATCTCTATTTTGTCCAAAGTTTTTAACACTACGAAGGTAAAAACAAACAAAAAAACGAAACACATGCACCGAACTGCCCAAGAGGTGACTATGTCCTGCAATAGCAAAGCAATCGCTTCGTCTCTCGCTTCGTCGCCTTATTTTCTCCCTTTTTACAAAAGCTGCCTTCAAGTGCTGTTGGAAATGTTGGTCGCCACCGAAGCTTTGAATATTCGCTGTTGAAAAGCAACGAAGCTTCGAAGCTCAGTATTTTTTTATTCGATACAGCCCTAGTTCTCACTGTACCAGTTTTCTCTCAGGAGACTAGGCTTTGATAGGCTGGTTAACTTTGTGAGGTGTCTTGCTGCCACCATGACCCTTATACTGGATGAATATCTTCTTGTGTACAGGATGTTTGTATGTCCACATAGTAGCCTACTGTGCCCATAATAGCCTCTTGTATTTTTCTGAGAAGCAAACCTGATATATTGATGGAAGGAGGCCATGAGCAAGGAGCATACCATACAGTACCTGCAGCACGGATACAACCACTGTTTATCCTGTAAACTCATCATGATGATAGCATCCCGTCACAAAAAGACACCAGTGACCGTTTCTATTAAATAATGATTTATGATTATATTATATTGATTTTCTTTAAGATAGCTCATAAAACAAAAACAAATGGTTGGTCTTCTTTAAGTTGCCTCTTGTCAGATTGTTGAGTGCATCACCATGAACCATCTTTGTTCAACGCTGATGATGATGCACCTAATTTAATAGAAAGAGGCACGTTAATCAAGTAAAGTTTTGATTATTCAGTAATACTAGCAGGTCCAGTATTAGTGAAATAATACCCTTTTAATATGTATCCAAGCGGTCTGTCCAGCAAGTGCTATTTATAGATTGTACTGTCTACGTTTAACTGGGTTTAAGGGCCAGAGTACAATCATATTTTATCTTCCATCACAGCAATTACTCACCTTTTGTTTGTTAAAATCTATATTATTTATTTGCCATGCTATTTTAAGTTTAATTTTCATCTGAATGAAACCGAATCAAAGCATGAAGTCAAATTATCCAAATACACTGACAAATAGCTAGTAATAGTTTATTTACTGATGATGCCTCGTCATCTGCCATTACATGGTTTCTATAAATTGCATCTTAATGTGATGCTATTTATAAAAAAAAAAAAAATGCTACAAGATGTAACCAACAGGATTAAAAAGTAAACGTTGGCCTTTTAATGCTTCCACAACAGAATTACAGATTGTGTGAATATTACAAAAACTGTCTTTAACGCCAACATTCAGAATAACTGAAGCAAGCATGAACTAAAAAGATACACTTTATTTGAAACCAGCAGGGGACATTTTTGTACAAAAATACACAACTGTTACATAGGTGTTTTGTGTCAAGAATTGTTCATCTTTCTCCTGCTGCTTACACCACTGATGCTCCTTTGCATGCAGCACCAACGTGGGACAACCGTTTTCTTGCTCAGACATAATTTCACCAAGTAAAAATGACAAATCCAACAAGCAATGTCATTTGCCATAGGGAAGAATGTAGGATCCTAGATTCTTGAGGCTAGACAAAAATGACAGATCCATTCTCATAAATATCAGGAAGAATGTTGAACGTGGGATGTTATTGAAGCAGAGTTGAATTTGTCTTCAACTTCATTCTCTACTTGGACTTGGTGTCTTCTTTTCCCCCTTCATTCGCCTTTTTCTGCTTCTGTTGCATTATCTCGGCATCCCTTGGGGAGAGAGGGACATTTAAAGAGAAAATGGACTTTGTTAGGGCAGACTCTACTGTAACACACACCTGTGTAAAGCATGCAACGGTGCACCCTTTATGTCCCCTTTTTAAAGCCCCCATGACATCACTATCATTTAACTGTAATGGTCTCTCTGGCTATATTAACTTGCATAGCTTTATTTTTTTAAAGCCACAAAAGTACTAAAAAGGTAGATTTTTGCAGCACTGGGTATATCAAGAGCTCCTGTAGAACCAGCCTATATCGACGAAATTTCATTTACGGATTGTTCAGCTACCGCCGGATGTCCCTCACCTTCCGCCTTGTTGGCATTCTGAACTCCGGTGGATTTCTGAGGACTATGGTTAACTGTTCCTCAGATCTCTGCAGGGTAAATCCAGACAGCTAGCTAGACTATCTGTCTGACTATCTGAGTTCTCTTTCGCACTACTAAAACAACTTTCGAACGTACACGTTTCACCAGAACAAGTTCTTTCTTGAGGCTATGTTGCAGAGGCACCGTTGCTCCGTCCGGTGCTTAGTGCCGCCCAAGATGATTGCGATTGGTTTTAAGAAATGCCAATACACCAGAGCATGTTTTTCTCTTATCCCGGAATGCTGTATGGACTAGCCAGAACTTTCCCCGCAGCGCTGTGGAGGAAGGTCTGGCAATGCTAGACTACCACCATGCTGACAGAGTGGGAATTGGCAGTCAAGCTCTGCTAGCGGTGCCTGTAAGATTGGCAGGGTAAACTATTGCTCCAGTAAGCAAAACTGAGCTTGTGATTTCAAGAATTTCTATAAAGACAAAAAATGCACAACTGCATGATCAGCCAGGAGTGAAGTAGTCCACAGAGCCCTTATATCGTTCAAGTCATGATGAACACTTTGGTTATGGTGCTGCAATGATCCACTGCTCATGTGTTTGTGTGCTTCCCAATTCTTTAATCTCATGCAGACCAGTGCCTACCTCTGCTTCCGAGCAGCAGCAGAGAGCCCATCATCGCCCCTCTTCCCTTTACCGTGTTCATTGTTTTTTTTGGCATTCTTCGCGCGTGCAAGCTCGCGTTGGTTTCCTCCTGCATTTCAGACAAAAGAAAACACTTTAATGAGCAACAAAGCAGGTAACGTGAGCTAAATTAAAACACCTCTATTAGGGTTTGTTCACACTAGATCAGTCAGTCCAGCGATTCGCTGCAGGGTTGAGCGGTGGTGGGAGTGTGCTGTCCTATTGTGTTCTTTAACTCCCCAATGTAGCACACATTTAGACTTTATATTTCACAACTATCGTTTTCCGTCAGATCGTTTTTATAATCGGAAAGAGAGTTTTATCCTTATTTATTTATTTCTTGTGGCAGTGATAGAGACAGTGGTCTTTACAGTTTACTGTACGGAACTCTCACAACAAAACGGACTAACAAGTCTGATCGCCGATTACATGATTGACCACCGCAAGGTGACGTCGAGTAGAGTTTCCCCAAAAGTTGAATCTTTTCGCCGCAGGCCGCTGCGTTTTTTTCGGCAGCCCCCTGCGGCCCCCGTCTCCGCAGCCTTACTCAATACCACAAAAAAACAACATAACAAAAAACAAGGAGCATTTACAACTTAAGGCATTTTTTTAGTGTCTAGTAGTCATAATTTAAAATGACAGATGGCCCGTTCACATTAAGTACGACTGTATGATGGTACAAATAAAAAAGCAACATCAAAAAGCAGCCGACGTGGCAGAGAGGCGCTTCGGACTCGGAGCAGCTTCGTGCCAGAACAACAGCGCAGAAGCAGGACTAGCTAGTCTTCCATCGTACCAGTGAGGTAATTATAGATACGCGACAAAGGTAGAGCCACGTTTGAGGAAATACATAAGATTCGATCTGCTGCAAGCCGCGTTGATACCCAACTATTGTGTTATGTCTCTACCAACTATTGCTTTACAGTAGGCCATAGCTCCGACTAACAGCTGGACAATAAACAACCCATTGATCCTATCGATGTTGACAAACGTTCAACGCACATAATGTAACGTTAACACACGGCAAGTTGACACGCTGTAGCATGTGCCCGTCTACTCAATTTAAACCTACAAATACAGCACATTAATTGGTGTGCGTTGGTTATAAACCAAGATGACAATACTGGCACGATTTCCGTGAAATGACGTTACGTGCTTTTCAGCAAATAGACGGAGACCAGGTCGGGGGTGGCCAAGGCTAACGAGCGGCTAAAAACAACGAGCACAGACTACATGCAATCCAATAAAGTACACGGATGCCTTACAGTCAAAATATATGTCGATACCCACTGGTCATTTTAGTAATCGCCGCTTCTTTCGCCCGAAATCCAAATAGTTCAGCTCAGCCAAAGGGCCGTCCGTCCCTTCTCGTCTCTCCAGTAGCTGTTTCTTCTGATTTCGTTGCGCCTCTGAGGCTGCCAAATACGCGCGAGACTTCCGTGCGAGAGAACCAGAACATTCCGTCTCTCTCCCAGATTGCACTGCGCGTGCGCTAGGCAATCGTCAATTTAAAATTACAAAACATAGAGATCAATTCACGATTGCAACACAATAACAAAGAGATTAGATCATTCAAATCCTTTATAGAAGTAGAGCAGGAATATCACATTCAGTGTAAACTTATTTAAATGGAAAGGTGTGCGTTAAAAAAAGAAAAGAATTAACTATTATATATATATATATATATATATATATATAGTATATGTATGTATATATATATATATATATGTATATATATGTGTATGTATATATATATATGTGTATGTATATATATATATATATATATATATGTATATATATATGTGTGTGTGGATATAGGCTACATACTATTATTACAATTGTTTTTTTTATTTTTACCCAAATAGTCTGGTATTTAGAATTAATACATATCACATACTTCCAAACTAAACCCTCTCAAACTGCGGGCCAATTTAAGAATGAACAGCTATTGGCTATTTTATTAATAAAAAATATTATGCTATGGAATAAAATAATGACGGTAACTGCCGTGGAAGTTTTCTTAGTTTGTAGTGCATATGCTGTTTATTTGGTAGTGTTGTATGGCTCCATCAATCACATGGAGAAGGTTTGTCAAACATTGTCATTAAGCCTACAGAGTCCAAGGCTTTGATTGAAGGACATGGAGCCTGGCACTGTCCTAGAGTGACTTTTCTTCTCCTCTTCCGTCATCCTCGGCCAACACCAGGATGGGAGACACACTGAACAGAGGCCTACAGGTCTTTGTACACTTTGTATCCAGTGTAAAATGTACTTCAAATTGCACTTTGTGTATCTAAGATGTCTATGGGAGTCTCTTCAGTTACGGACATAGGCTACATTTGGCATGTTTTTACTTACATTTATAATGCAGATTCAATAAGCTATATCAATAAAACATTAACTTCAATCACAACCACAGCTATCTCCTTAGAAGCTTACTACAAAAGAGCCAGCAGATGGCAGACTAAGCTGAAGTATATTTAAAGTGAAGGCACTCAGACATCTGTGTACATTGTCATGCTTGACAGAGAGGCTACTATTCATTTCAAAAGTATATTTGTAGAGTTAGATGATGAAAGTATCACTAACTTAAATAGATTACATGTAAAATATTAATATAATAATTTGACAAGAACTGCTCTTTTTGTGGTTTGGAAGTTGAAACAATAACATTTTACTTTCATTTAGCACCATCATCATAATCAATAATAATAATTGGACAACATAACATTCTGATCTTATCACCACAGTATGATTCCACTGATAATATTGAATTACTGCCCTGGGTTAAAGTGCGAAATGGAATTTTCTCAGTTGTTTCATTTCTGTTGTGCATTAAGAACCACATGATGTTTTCCTTGCAGTTTTTGTAGGATGATTTTATGAACTGTCTGGCAATTAAATAAGTAAGATGACTGAGTCATGTCTGCCCAAAACTGAACCTCTACCCAGACACTACAACTTTGAATTGAAAACAGCTTACTGTATGCCACTGAACCTGCATGTGCCTAATGCACTATAGGTCATGCCGCAGTCAAACAACTGCATCAGGAGTGTTTTTGCGAGTTAGCACATCTGTTTCTGATTGTCTGCAGCTATATTTAGTTTTTTAGAACATGACAAGTTTGAAAACAAGGTATTTTTTGGAAAAAATGATCAGAATCAGCAAAAAAAAAAATTAAAAGAAATTGTATGTTTTAAAGAAGAACTGGAATCGTAGGTTCACCGTTGTTGAGATAACAACTATACAGTTTGCATGCATATTGCATCTGGAATAGAAATCTTAAAACGTGTTCATAGCGGTGGAAGTGAGCTGTAGGAGGAGAATGAAGACAGGGTTGGGTTTCTTACTGAAAGACGAATACTGTATTTTAAGGACATAATTACTGTTTGAATACAATGAGCCATCAAACTACTGCTGTGATTGTATAGCCATCAGTCTATTTGGGTAAAGAATAAGGTCTTCTTGGAATTTAAGTATATGCTGTAAGTTTGTTCTGGTCTGCAGCCCTCTGGGTATTATTTCTTGATGGATGTTTGGTGAAAAATGTACTTCAACTTATAAAAGTAGAGCCCAAACAGGTTGTCACACATCACTGACAGTAATACACTATAAACACTGTTGTCAGTGAACAGGAATGTTTAGTTATCTGCTAACTTTTACTGTAGGCTACAAGTGCCGTTTATTTTGTTAAAAATTGGCCTGACAAAGAACATGTAGTTCAAACTGCAGTAGAAGTAAGGAATGCAGTTGAGTACTAGCAGCCTCAGGGTATTTGTATGTGTTCAATTGTGAAGGATGTACATAATCATCATTGTACACAAGTACAAGCCCACAAGTATTGGGAATATGAAATGTTTTTAATATTTTGACCTGATGATGACGTTAGATGAAAAAGTAAGTGATCACCCACATTATTACATTTTATCCTACAGGGATCATAAATGTCTGTACAGAATTGTGTGCCAATCCATCCAACCATTGTTGAGATGATTTCAATGGTCACATGAAAACTTTGACCTGCTGGTGGTGCTAGAAGAAACTTTAGGGGATCGCTAAAGTTGCTAGGATTCATCCTGAAGATCATGAATGTCTGTACCAAATTTCGTGGCAATCTAAAAATTGTTGAGATATTTCAGTCTGCACCAAAGTGGTGGACTAACCGACCAAGACACAGCTAGCATGGCTAAAATGTTTATCTTCTAGTAGAATTATTCACATGATAAATATCTAGTTTTTAAATATTTAACTTTTGCAAAAATGTATGGCCCATCCAACAGCTACTGTATGTAGGATTTAAAAATTACATAATCTGACCATTGACATCTGTAGCTTAATCCCTTCCTGATTGCGCTGATTTGTCAGGACATTATGGATTTCCATTATCCATATACATTTATATATACTTACATACCATTTTATATGGTTTATTTGACAAATGTCATCTATGTCTGTGTAAATAAACAGATGAAATCATACATCATACATCATATTATTCCTTTTCTAGTTGCAGTCCCTCAAGTGGGTGAGCTAAGTACCGACTTTGTTGTATTTTTTGCAGATGAAGTTGAAGTTTTAAACCAGATTTGAAATGTTTCCAGCACTGGACACAAAGAAAATATGTAGTTTTGTATCTTGGGACTGAGACTGAGAGATCTAGACTGAAAAAGTGAAAACTTGTGAATCTAACAGAAAAAGTCAGCCAACAGGGGATTGAGTGGTACAGAGCAATGGCTTTTTCATGCCACTAGCGTGCTGGAGCATGAAGACTTTAACAGCGTGTAGAACAGCATGTCGAGCACTGTGGTCAGTTTATTGGGCTGCTGGCGACACAGGACAGCCCAGGATGTCTGCCTCTGACTTGTTTTCCCCACAGCTGCTTTCAGTGACAGCATCCTGCTTATAGCAAACTATTTTTGTCTCCCAGTGCAATTATCACCACCTGGTAATTTTGATAATGTTGACTCTTTCTGCTTTTAAAAACCCTTTTAAATGTTAATGCTGTCCTTGTTTGACTGCTGGTGCTAAGTTGCCAGTCGTGTCTGCAATTTAATCAAATGGAGATGATGGGGAGGAATAGAAAATCTTTGTTTTTCCATTCATTTCATACTAAATTTAACAGGGGGATTTTATATTAATAGAGTCCTTGCACTCTCATTACCTCCAGCACTTTTCCATACTGACTACTTAGTTCCAGACAGCCTTTCACATGGTCACATACAAGTAAGCTGTTCAGTTTGGGCCTACAACATGTGTGTGCATTTTTGTCTATTAAGTATGTGTTGTGGGATAATTATGTTAAAGTACTGAGTCAAAAGCAAGGGGATTTGCTGTTTTAGGGGTTGTTGTGTTTTGTGTTAGGAATGCTTGATTTTTTTTATTCAGTCCAAACAGGTGATATGTGAAATCATGGAGTGGTCGAGTGCATATGATGTGAGGAAAGGACAACCATAATTAATTTCTCGCCGAACATTTGATCTGCACCATCTTCATGCATTGGCTACACTGTTACTGTTACTACGCTGATCATGAAGTGGTGGAGGCACTGATGTGTGGCAGTATAAATTTTGTGTGACAAGCTGGACGTATGGTGCATTCCTCTCTGTCTCATTTTACCGCTGTCATCCATCACACTGCCAGAGTCCTGCCTGCTGTCATGAGTGATTGATGGGACTTGCTGGTCCCGTCTTCTGCATCGCCTTAATGTCCCTCGTGTCCTGATTGTTGGAGCTAATTTTGACATGCTCCCGTGAAATTATTATGTTGTCCATTCTGTATTGCAAACTTCTGTACATGTATTTTTCTTCTCTACAGAGAAGCACTATTTTCTGGCCATTGGATCTTGAAAACTGAAAGGTTCACCTAATACTGTAAATATAGTATAGGTTCTGTGATGCATTATTCAGTGCATTTTTCTAACCAAGCTAATGTTTTATTTTTCTAAATTCTTATGGATTTTTTTTTTTTTTTTAAGATAATATATTTTTGCATTTTAGGCCTTTATTCCACAGGACAGTTGAAGATGTGAAAAGGAAGAGAGAGGGGGACTGACATGCAGCAAATGGCCTTTATACATGGGGTGCACGTTGAACCAGGTGAGCTATCCAGGCAACCCAAAATTATTATGGATTTTTACTTTGTTCTCAGAATTTAGATTTCTGTACACATTTTGTCTTTGAGCATTGATAATGTTACACATGAGCATTTCCTTTAAAATGTTAATATAAGATGCAATGTAGATGGTATTACTTTTACCTCAAAATATACTTTTTGTATTCTGTATTGCAAAATACTGTAGTTGAATGTGAACATACTAGACAGAAAAATTCCAAGCGTCTTCAGCCATGCTAGTGGCTTTGTAAGGCTGTACTTTACAAGTTTACAACAATGGTTTGAGCTAAATAACATCAGCAGGCTAAAATGCTCACAATTATGGCTAACATGCTGATGTTTAGGCCTACCATGTTTACCATCTTAGTTTAGTGTGTTAGCATGCTCACATTTACAAATGTTTAGCTGAGGCGGATGGAAATGTCACTAGTATTGCAGGAATTGGTCCATAAACCAAAATATCGAACAGAGTAAAATTGACATGATGACGGCACCAGATAGAAAGTCAGGAATCAACAAAGTACAATTCATTCTGAGGGGGACACAAATTTTTGTACCAGGTTTTATAGCAATCCATTCAGTAGTTGTTACGATATTTCAGTCGGGACCAAAGTGGGGGACTGAGAGCCACAGAGCTAGCATGGCTAAAAGTAGCTGGCAGTGCTGATGGATATTGTTTCAACTTCCTTGAATCAGAAACACAAAGACGTTTTAGAGTCCACCTGTTTCTTGCACTGATTAAAAAGGGAGGTGGAGGAGGTTTTGCTGTTTTGAGCCAGACAAAATTCTTCCGTAGTACTTTTACTCCCTCTCACCTTATTTAGAGGCCATTTCAGTAGACCCGTTGTTTCACTTTTATCTGAGGTCTAACGACCTTGCCTGAGGGAAAGTTGATCAAAAGTTATTTGGGGACAAAATACAAGTGTGTCATGGTAATTTCTCCTGGAGTGCGGATGTTGCCATGACCCTGTGCTGTGGAAACACTGAGCACAAGCCAGCATAGGTGGAGATTAGACTGGGTTGAATTTCACTGAAAGGACTATGGGTGTAACTTACTGTAAGCACAGAGAAAAATTCAGGTGCATGAGAACAAAGGAAATATGTGAAAAAGGCTGCAGCAAAAAGCCAAAGAGTCTCACACATGAATTGAGCCCAAATGTGCATTACACTGATCTGTCAGCTTGATATTGTTTGGCCAAGCTGCAACACAAGAATCATCAGTATTACAAATGAAGATTCAGATGTTTGGATGTCACTGTGAGTGTTACCCTTTGACTCCACTCTGTGAATCAGAGCTGTCACAAACGCAATGCCTATGATTGGAGCTATGACACCAAGTGAACATTGTGAGATTAGCAGGAAAAGGATAACAAATTCAATTTGATCTGCTGATTCACAAATCGTCTTTCCTCATGTAAACATCAGATTTTTACACAGCTACGTTGCAGAGTCCTCTGATACAGCTTAATTTAATGTTCTTTCACATGGCACGGAACAAAAGCCATCATCCGAGGAGAAAATGATGGCTTCATTTTTCTAAATTTACACCAGACATACACGCTGTCTTCTTCCGTGTTTGTCTTGTGTTTGCATCCTGGTTTAAGTCACTTGTAACCTGCCTTTAGGAGCAGCAGATGAAGGAGTGGGATAAATCAACTGTAAGCGCAACAGGCTGTTTCCTTGACATTGCTACTTTGATTCTGTGCAACACTTAAAGCATTTGACTAAAAAGAACAAAGCCTACAGACAAATCCATAATGCTGTTTTATAGATTTCTATTGCCCACATTGTCAAAATGGGCTTACGTCAAGACTGGCCTAATTGCAATAATATAATGAAATCATGACATTGTCCAGATGATGTGTTTTCGAATGGTTGCCAAGGAAACAGCCATTTCTCTGCTAATGCATGATGTCCAGAATATAGGGAAGACTAGATAACAGTAGTGTGCTGGATCATATCAAGTGCCTCTGACAAGGTTGCCTGGTCCAACATCAAATTGATTTGGGAAATGGGATAATTGCTATAGTGAACACAAATGTAGACACACACAAACATCCTTAACTGTCAAAATATTTTATTTTATTTGTACAAACATATTTACTTACTATTTATTTATTTAGCTTAAAGCTATAATGCGCAACTATTTTATAATAATGAACGTCTGTTACATACAAGTCATTGCCAAATCAGTTGCTACAAAGCTAATTAAACCTATCAGCTCCACAAAACTCTCTCTGTATTTCTCAGTGGGTGTTTACAAAATGGTGTAGTCCGGCGACGTTCACGCGCCAAAGCTCGAGTGATGCGTTTAACGTCACCGCCGAGAAAGGACAACAGCAGCGTTCCGTTTTGGAGACGAAGAGAACATACAAATTACAAGATAATTAACTCTTCTAACATGTTTTTTTTTATCCTCCTTGTCTTCCTTGATTTGACAGTTAAACGCTACTAGTGGAGGGACACTGTTGTTGTTGTTGTCATTACTTAGAATTCCTTATGGGGGCAACAGAAACTATGCACTATAGCTTTAAAATGTCCTCTGTTGGTTCCAGCGACAGACGATATGACTGACGGCTTCCCACTCTGCATGTAAAGGTCTAGAGAATTATTCCATAACTGTGAAATCTAGAGAACGAGCAGTGACGGCTCACTGAAAATACTCTGTATGCATGAGATGCTACTGATTCCACTGAGCTCATCAGTGTGTCCCGCACCATACCTTTTTATGGCCGACACAGTGAAGCAACACATACTAGAAGAATGTGATGTGACCGAATATAAACAGACATAACAAAACGTGTTGTTCAATGCACACATGTTGCTACAAAAGCAGTGCAACCTGTGAGATGTGACAGTGGCTGTACTGGGCAGCTCAAATGAAGGTAGAAACAAAGAATCCATGGGATAAATCATTATTGACTGGAATTCTTATGGCTCTTCTATGGATGGAAATGTTGCTTGGTCAGTCCACAACTTTGGTTTAACTGAAATATCTCAACAACTGTTGGATAAATTATCAGTAAATCTTGTACAGACATTCATGGTCCCCAGATGAAAAACCTTTTCTGATTGTGATGTTCCCCTGTCTTTTCCTTTTTCACCACCATGAGGTTAATGTTCATGGTCTTGGATGAAATGGCTCAACAACTATTGGATGGATTGCTGTGACATTGGGTAAATTGGGTAAAAAAGTATTTATTATTTATGATCAAAGATCTAGAAAAAAAATCACACTACATTTTTATCAGCTTCCTGTTTACTTCTACTTTATAATAATAATAATAATAATAATTTATTACATTTATATAGCGCTTTATCATAGACACTCAAAGCGCTCTCTACCACAACCAATGTGTAAGCACCCACCTGGGTGATGCAAGGCAGCCTTATGACGCCAGACACTCACCCCACATCAGCTCGGTAGGGAGGGAGGGGAACATGTTTTAAGTGGTGGAGGAAACCGGTAGCCTGGCTCCGCCCTCCTACGTACTTCCGCTCAATTTTCATTTTCCTTCAGTACGTCGTCTGGGTTTGCAGTATATTCACGGGTTTTCTCCAGCCAATTGGCGCGTTCATGCCACCTCGGAATGACCACCCCCGTGATTACGTTGTTTTTCCGACTACCAGCGTTCACATGGTTAGGATGGTTGGGATGCGTGTTCTTCTTCTTCTGTTATATTGGCGTTTGGCATAACAACTTGTTGCATGACTGCCACCAACTGTTGGGCGTAGCCTAGAGCATCAGATGTGTGAAAACATGGTGAAAACATGGAGGCCACAATCATTTGCTGCTGTTTTCTTATGCGAGCATACAAACAGCACATCGTCAGGTGTTTGTGTTATCTGCAGGACAACGAACGGGAAAGGACACGGATAAGGTGTTTTTTATACATAGGCCTATTTATGAATAATTTGAAACATGTTATGTCTGTGTATGTTTCTCAGCAGAGGCGTTTGTCCACAATAAATAAGTTTATTGTCATTGAAATATGTTAAGTGAACCAAAGTCGCCTACATCAAACGTCAGTTGTCAACAACGCGTCACCAACTGGCAAACTCGGTTAGCAAAATGGTTGTGAGGAGACGCTTACCCCCTTGGTTTTGACCCTAGATTGTTACGGTACTATGAATGGCTCTCGCGAGACGGTCCCCGGAAATGGTGTGTATGTACGGTGGGAACTCCAGGCATGTAGACTGTTGAGCTATATCTGTTGAGCTGTGGACGTTAATAAAGAGGAGTCAAACTTTCACTCGGTTACATTATTGACAAAACAACAGTGTTATATCCAATTTGGCAGAGGAGACTGTTGGTGGGCTTTTCAACCACTTACGGATATCCATGATGAACTGAAGCGAGTAAGCTGGTGAAAACTCATCCAGCTTTCAAAAATGCACGGTAACTGTTGAGCGGCTACACTGACGTAGGCTACGTCATGTACGTAGCCTAACGTTCTTTTTAGTAAGGCCGTGATAGGCTGTTGCAGTGTAGATTCCCATCAATCAAACAAAATCACACCATTGTTTCTTTATATTTTTAATGTTTTAATGATAAAGAATGCAACATTAATGCAACACAAAATTAGCAACTATGATAATATAAAATTAAAATTAAAGTAATTTTTTTAAGAGATCTGTGCCTCAAGTGGGGGAGCACAAGCATCTTTGGGGGCGGGCCCGGCCCCCTATGGCCCGCCCATAGCGGCGGGTGTGGTGACAACGCTGCCGTATATCCAGAAGTTAAAGCCCGAGCAAGAACAATCTTTGCTGAGTTTTGTTGGTGGCCATGATGTTGTGGCCCTCCTCCCCATGGGGTTCTGGAAAAGTGGCTCCGTTAGTGGTGAAGGAGTTGGCTAAAGGCCCGGACACACAGAGCTGATAATCGGCCGTTGGTCAGTCTGGCGAGTCAGTGACTTGAGTCAGTTTGGTGTGTTCCGTGCCGTCGTCCGTCCGAGGGGCCGTCATCCTTCATTTTGGCCGATTTGACATGTATAATCGGCAGGGCGGGCACTGCTGGCAGTCGGACTCAAATTACCCATCTGATTGGTAGAGTGCTAACCCGGAAACAGGGAGCGGAATGAGTGTGACTAGAGTCTCTCAAAATCTGACGAAAATCTTTTAAACTGACCTTTGTTGATCTGAAATGAAGACAGATTCAGCAACTGCATGGCCTATTTCTCGCTTAAAATGTTTTCAGAAACACGTTTCGGTGAACTATTTTAGTAAAATATGAGATCGTATTCTGAACAAGCCGCCATGACAGTCTGTCTTTGAATTTCCAGAGAAACCAGACCCACGTGACACGTTCGTCCAATCAACTGCCGGTTTTCATTTTTGGGCAACAATACAGATTAGCGCCGCCTGCTGTTATGGAGATGTATTACGTCTCGTCGCTTTGGTGTGTTCCGAGCATTGACATATATAAACTGGACCAACAGATCCCGTTGCTCTGGACGGAGACCAGTGAAGGATATTAGAAGCACTTTTCCGGTGATGGCTGAGCGTTACTGCGCAGCCTCCAACTGAGAGAGACGACGTAAATGTGACGTGAGCAACCTGTCTGAAAGTTGAAAGTCTTCTGGTAGCTGTGCCAAGAGAAATCTCAATCATTCCGAATCTTGCAGAGACGGAGAGCATAGGTATATGTAAGGAGATAACATAGGCACAGGCTAATTATTGCTAACTAAAATGCTAGTTAACATTGGTAATTAAACTTAAACAGCTAATGTGAGTCAAAATTGCCTGCGAGCTTCTCCTATACTATACGGTAATTCCTCTACTGTGCGACAGTAAGTCCCGTGATTATGACACAATCGTTAGCCTATTTTTACAAAAACGTCTGCTACGGAGCCATAACGTGAGCTACAAGGTAATGGAGCCTTTTATACATTGTTGTGTTTCTTTAGAAATAAACAATGGACAAATAGAGTCTTTAAACGCTTCAGATGTAAAGTTATTTGCTGTCAAAGTGGCACCAAAATGAATGGCAGTCAATGGAATGCTAACGGAAGGTGATGGCTTGTTAGCATCAAAATTGCGCCATAGGACCTACGCGTTCCGAGGAGAAGCTTACCCCCTTGGTTCCGAGGCACTTTTTTGACCAATTTGGGGAGACTGATCAGCCCAACTGCCTTTTCTGCCGAGATTTGGCCATCGACTCTGTGTGTCTGGGCCTTAAGGCGAACGCTATCGATGCTAAACCGACGTCACGACCAAACGTTAGTGATTGATTATGGCAGATTAAGATTTACCGTATTCTCATTTTCGGTCAAATGGCCTTTTGAATGGGAGTCCTAGGGGCACTACTATGATAGCATCAAATCGCTATTTTATAACACTAAGAAGGCTCAACACAACATGAAACTTTGCTCGAAGTATCACCAGGGGCTCTACACATGAACTTGAGCATTGGGAACATTGTTTGTGTACACAGAGTTTACTAAAAAGAAAGGTTTTAACAACTCACTGTAGCTGTTGGCTTTTCCGGTCGCCGTCAAAAAGTGTTGATCTCCGAATGCGAATGAACGGACTCCATAGGAGGAAATGTCATTCTTATATGAGGCTCCTTTTTCAAATACAAGGTCAATATTGTTTTTCACTAACGACAAAACAACAAATTATCCGTGCATTTATATGGAACTAAGCTTTAGGAGCTTTCCATCTTTACTCTCCTCCCTGTTAAACTCTGTGTACACAAACAATGTTTTCAATGCTCATGAGTTCATGTGTAGAGCCCCTGGTGATACTTCGAGCAAAGTTTCATGTTGTGTCAAGCCTTATTAGTGTTTTAAAAATAGCGATTTTGATGCTATCATAGTAGTGCCCCTAGCACTCCCATTCAAAATGCCATTTTACCAAAAACGAGAATACGGGCAATCTTAAAAATGGCGTTTCTATCCTAATTATGCTTTTAAATGAAAGTTTGACTCAGGTATATTCACAAAAAGACCCTAGGTTGCATTTTGGCGAGACTTACGCTTTTACACTTGTCAATGGAGAGTGGCCAGACTCTCTGTACAAATGAAATGTACGAGAGTCTGGTAGGATCAGGCTAGGAAACCGGAGCACCCGGAAAAAAAACACGCAGACATGGGGAGAACATGCAAACTCCACACAGAAAGGCCCGGGACGACCAGGGTTTGATCCCGGTAACTTCTTGCTGTGAGGCCACAGTGCTAACCATTGGACCACTGTGTTAAAACTTAAAGGGGTTGTACTCGAAATACTATAAAATAAAAAAAATAAAAATAAAAGTGGGCTGGGATTGCCTTCATACGGCTCTCACAGACCGTTCCCCAACTCGGCATCTGATACTGATGCACAAGGCCCTCACATGCACTAACATGTACATGCGGCCGGAACTGGCTATCAAAATAAAAACAGTGAAGCTAAGATTACAACACGCTTACAGAGAGAGAAGTCTCAACCCTGAATACTTTTTTACCTCCACAAATCTGGGGTGGAAGGTACATAAGTTGTTGGATGCAATTTGATAGACGTTTCGATTTATCACGAAGTATCAATCTTGACTGACTGACTCATTCAGACAATAAAAGGAAAGTATGTACTGTTCCTCTATGTGCAAAATATAAATAAAAATGTTCAGCATGAACTTACCAGTGTTCCCAAAAGAGAAGATACTAAAAGTAGAATCCCATATGTGGGAGTCTCCTCCATGGCAACTTGCCTTTACCAGGCCTCAATTAGCTGAGTGGCAGGACACATGGGAACCCGTACCCATCCTGAGAGAGGGCTCCTGAGATCACAGCAGAGAGAAATGAGTACAGCAGACTGGTTCTGTACAGTGAAGCCATTATTGTTAGTCTGAGGAGTAACAAATATACACAGTGCTTTTTCCCTGAGAGGACACGTGGAGACAAATATTATGAGCTGTAGCTTGCACCTTTAGTCATGCTCCTGCTCCCAGGGTTCTTCAGCTATAACAATGTGTGTGTAATGTTGACTGTGAACTATAATGTTCAAACTGCAAACACAACACTGCCATATTATCACCTTTGAGTTGATATGGTAAACTCAAAATCATCATTTATTTTGAGTCGTGTTTGTGTCAACCTTAAGGATGAAATATGCATGCACATTAATCTATTACAGTAAAATTGTGTCAAAACGTGTCTTTTTAAGCTGGAAATCCTGACGTTAGCTGAACTGATGCCAATATGAAATTGTAACTCAGATGCAAAACAAGTTGACCTTATCTGCTTCTGCTCATTTGTGTCCCAGACTGACTGGAAGAAGAGGTTGTCCCTGGGCAGGATTATGTGTGCTCCATCCAGGTTTACAAATCCATCAAACCCCTTTAGCTGACAGTCACCTGCCGTCATAATGAAGTTGTGCTGCATGATGTCCTTTGTGCTTTGTGGGAAATTAGCTAGTTCATCAGCAGCAGGACTAGGACTTTCACATGCATACTCGACTTGTTTCGTACATTGTTCAAGATGCAGTGGTAATAATCCACAACCAAAATGACCTAAAAAAGAGGCTGAAATTTCCCTTTTCATCCTCTGTCTAGTTATTATTTTTGCACATTCAATCTATCTTTTTTTACTCTCCCTCTCTCTCACTCCTTTACAGAAGTGTCATGCAGCTGTGGTAATACGAAGGCACCTGCCCTGAATAAGATGACGTCTGTGGCCTCAGTGAGTCATCCAGACCCTAAAGAGCTTTGTGAAAACCAAAGTGGGCTGAATGACTGTAGCCTTCTCCCCAACCCCCACCATGAGGCAGCTCCAATTATCCAGCTGAACAACATTCACAGAATGAGTTGTTAAACTGCGGGACAAGACACTGTGCAACTCTTTTGTATGATTCTAGTGCTTTGACTTTCAAGTGTGATTACCTGGACGAAATATATAATACAGCTCTTGACAAGGCGATGACTTTAATCAAGCTTCAAAGGGAACACACTGATCTGTTTTTTTCTTGTTCTTAAAAACACAGACATGTGTGAGTCAGCCAGAAGGCTTTGCTCAGAAGTTTTACGTATTGACAGCGTGCTTACATGCTAAACTAAGATGGGGACCATGGAATACATTACCTACTAAACATCTGCATGTTAGCATTATCATTGTGAACTTATTAGCATGCTAATGTTAGCATTTAGAGTACAGCCTCACAGAGCTGCTAGGTCTCCCAATCACAAGGCATGTGCAAAGTAGGCTCAAATGTGACTCGGTCCTTTCCTGATCTAAGATTGAACCAGTTCATGAGGCAATAAAATCCCAAACATGATATTGTAGAATGCAGATGCATTCAAAAGTTACAGCCTTTTAAAGGCATTCAATTCATCAGAATGTAAAGGTCTGGTCACTACATTACCCTGCTCTGTCAAAACATGGTTTCAAAGACACAGACCCTTCCTTGATATAAATGCTTCACTAGTCTGGTGTCTGACTTTTATTGGATCGCTCTGTCACTGTGCCACTGTGGTTATGGGAAATTGTCTCCTGCTCACAATTACCCAATCATGTTACAGTGGCAGGCGCCATTCATTGTTGTCTATTGTGTGTAGTGGCAGAGAGCTGTTATGACAGACCATAATGATATTTTAATCAGGAATTGGCCAATTATGCCAATTATGCTGTAAAGACAAAGACATCAACGGTCTCGCCACTTCTGAGATTTCGCTGTAAGCAAAGTGTGGTTGGTATTCACTGCTGGAGCATTTGCACAAAACCGTTTGAACACAGGGAAGCAAACAGACACAGAGGATATGGATGGGTAGACATTGAGAATCTTAATATCTGTTTCATGACCATTGTTCAAACCCAAACAATTAATAACACCTTGATGCCAACAACTCTCTGAACACTTAAAAGTGTTGACTACGTGGAGGAACAAAAGCTCTGCAGAACACTGATGTTGTAAGGATGTTTTCCTACACAGAACAGCTCTTGTTTGACTGCTGTCTCTTTTCATGCGTGAAATGATCAATCACACCTGTACAGTCACAGTAAAAGTGGTGGCTGTAAAGGTCCTGTGATCTCAATAAAAACACCAAACACCTGGGTCCGCTTAGCAACGAGTGTATGCATGTGTGCGAGTGATAGCACAGACACAGAGGAACACACACATGCACACACACATTCAGAGGGAATGAAAAGCTGAATCTAAAGTCTGATTGTGTTTCTTGGTGGGAAAGTTTGCACCCACCTTCACTTTGAAGACAGTGAAAACAAATGTGCAAATCTCAGCTGTGAACATAATCCATAGACTTTGCTAAGTAAACCTGCAGCCTTTGTCCTTGGACCCAAGTTGAAGAAAACATGATATGAATTTATGTTATGCTTAACAGAGCAAAAGATAAGCTCTCATCACATTCCTTAAAGGAGTAGTTTGACATTTTGGGAATTAGGCTTATTCTCTTTCCTGCCCAGAGTTAGCTGAGAGGATCGATACCACTTTCTGTAGCCTTGGCTACGGTAAATATAAAGCTGGAGCAAGGTGCTAGATAGCTTAGCTTAGCTTAGCATAGAGACAGCAAATGGGAAAATTGTTGTTTTCACACTTTGGTTCTTGTACGTTTTAGAGCCAGGCTAGCTATATCCCTGTTCCCAGTCTTTATGCTAAGCTAAGCTAACTGGCTGCTCACGCCAGCTTTATGTTTACCGCATGTATCAGTTTTTTCATACATAACTCTGAGAAAAAAAGTGAATATTAAACAAGTATTTTCCAATGTCAAACTATGTAAGACAAGGAATAGTGATTGACTTAATTTTTTCCCCGTGTTTGTTCTGTGGGCTTTACAGATCGCACAGGAAAACACCCTGAACAGCTTTTAGTGAGACATGGAGAGGTCTTTGGGCTAGTCTACTGCCAACATGCCTCGCAAGTAACACACAGCTTTGAAATTCCTCCACCTCTGAAACACAGATGCCATGAATGTGGCTTTGTAACAATGTTAGGATTCATAACTGATTTTTGCTCTCAAGCTTTACTCATACAAATTTGCATCTAGGACAGTCATCAGTCAACTTTTATTTGACCTGTTCAGCGAAAATTAAAAAAGAAACATTTATAGTTTTTTTTGTTTTAAATCTTAAAACCAACATTTCACTTTGGGTTTAACCTGTGAGGGCACATTCCTGTGCATGGGCTCATGAAGAGTCAAACGACAGTGTAAGCTAGTCGTGTAAGCTAGTCTCATAACTCGTAGATACTCATCAATTCATGAAAACGTGAAAAACTATTTTAAGATATGATGTACATACTGTAGACATACAACAAAACAAGTACTCAGTGGTACAGTTAAGGCATATTATTTACATACTGAACTCCCCATTTCATTTCAATATCAACTGCAGCTGATAAATGGAATGTTAGGGTGGGAGGGTTTTTTGTTTTTGCTAATATTTGAACTATATCTTCATTCTTAGAATTCGAGCTCACCTTAAAGCATTTAAGGTTTTAAAGCATTGTCACAACCTGTGACATCATGTTTTCCTTTTGTGATGTTGAAAAATCATTTTTTAATATAAAGTTTAGTGCACATAAATTTACAAAAGAAGTATCTGATAGTATCTTTATAAAATGCTGAATGATGTGTGGTGTGTTCAATACACCGTACGCAAATCTTTTGAAGTATCAGTATGTATACACAATGTTCAGAGATCATGCTGATTGCAAACATCACATGTGCTGCTGGGAGACATCAATTACCTGGAACTGATCTCGTCCTTTTTAACAAATGAGAACAAGCCAAAGTGTCTAAACTGCAGTCTGATTTAATGAAAGAACATGCTCACTTTGTGCTGCGTCTTTACATCAATGTTTAGGAGGTCATTACTGTAAATAAATAAATACTAATGATGCAGCTTCAAAAAAAGAAAAAGAAAAAATTCAGCCTGTGAAAGTTTGACACTAGGCAAAGTGTTAGCGTTAGTGTCACACAATAGGCGTTGGTGGGACTAACCCGATACCTTTCCCAAATTCATAAGCACTTTCTCATTCTGCCAGCTGAAATAACAATGTGTTTGTGTGTGTGTGTGTGTGTGTGTGTGTGTGTGTACATGCACGCTGCTATAAATGTGCACACTACACACTCTCTCTAAGCCTCAGCCTTTGAGTCATTAGCACCGTCTTTGGGAAACATTTAACTGGGTTTTCATAGTGAAATGTGCAGTGCTTTGTATGTGTATCATTGAATGCAAAAAGTGTGTGTGTGTGTGTGTGTGTGTGTGTGTGTGTGTGTGTGTGTGTGTGTGTGTGTGTGTGTACAAATTTTACTTTCTCTCAATAAACAAACCAATAGTAAATCAATAGACAAAAAGACTGAAAGCTGAAACCTGTCATATTTTTAATTGATACACTATTCTTATATGCATTTGGTGGGGAGTGATGGGAACAGCACATTTACTGTGCACTCTCCACAAACTAGTATGAGAAATGCTGATTAGGTTTGTCAAGTCACACCCATCTGACAATGCCAATGCCTTTTAACTTTTTCATTTAAATCATATATTTGCATGCAAAACTTCACAGACTTATTTTGTGTCATTTTGTGTCACAAGTTTGAACAGAAAGTAACTCTATACCAGTCTTAATGGAGTAGACACACTGTCGAATTGGAGCTGCAGATGCATTCTGTTCAATTTTGGACAACTAACATGTAGATTGTGCAAAATGTGGTGATGTTTGGTGTCTTAAAGGGGAACTACACCAAAATGTTCACATCAAAGTCTGTTTACAGGTCTTGAGAAGTACTTATGCATGTGTGAAAAAGTTGTATAAAGCGTTCTGTGGCAAAAAGTTTGATAAATATCCTAAAGTTATGTCACTTGAGACTCTAGAACCTTGAGGCTACATTAGCCGCTACAAGCATAACACATGCAACATGATCAAGCTGTCGACAGCGTCAGATTTTCATAACGAATAATGCATGGAATAAAGAAGATAATATCTCTGGTTCTGCTGCATTTTTTTAACTGTCCATTTTGTGTCTGACAGTGTTATAGGAGTGCAATGCTAAACCGTTGGAGTAGTAAAAAAGTGCCTGATATTATGTACATTCAATGTTTATTAAAGCCCTAATGTGTAACATTTGAAAATTTCAGTCACTGGCGAATCATACTGGTAGTATCAAAAAAGACACAGACAGTGCATGTGCACAGACAGCAATGCACGCTGCTAACAGATCCAACCTGGACCCAGACTGCAGCAGGTTTCACTGAGATTGTCTGGATTTTACCACTAACCAAAACTTGTGCAATCAGAATAATTTGACAGAAGCTGTAATCACATCCTACACATAATGGCTTTACAGTTGCAAAAAACTGCAGCTTACTTCATCCCATTTTTGTTCATTAAGTACACTAAAGGTTTAGGTTTTCAGTTTCAAATGACACCCATTATTAATGAAGTGTACCAAGGCTACATTAAGAGTAGCCTTAACATACTGATTAATAAACAAGGGGTGATAGCACACAAATTGCATTAAGGATTGCTCTGCAGGCCATAAAACTAACAATTTACTGTCATGCTCTTCAAAAAGGTGTTTTACCATTTACGTACATAGCCTAATGCTGACTAAATGTCCTGTTCTCCTTCTCCCACTCACAACATAGCCATGTCATGTATGTAGCCTAAATGTCATGTTCCATAGACCATTATGTTCTCCTCATGAGGGTTCAATGTAATCTGTATATTTCAACCAGATGTTATGAACCAATTACAGTTTTTTTTTTAACACACACTGCTCTGCCCTAAAGAAGAAGACAAATGAGGGACAATAGTACAATGTGTACAAGCTGCCTCTAGTTGCAGGTGTCCTGGGAGTCACTGACCTCAGGTGCGAAATGTCACTCCCAGGGGATCGGTGTGCATTAGTGGTTTCCCATGCAGCAGATGGCAAAGCCACAGACAATGAGTGGATGAGACAGATGAGACAGGTAAGTGGGAGGGGCTGACATGGGTTAATCTTGCACTGCTTGACTGTTGGAGGAGCGACTTCAAACCTTTCATGCATCGGTGGGGGAAGGACTGCTGTTTTAAGTACTACTACACAGTACGCAGTCACTTTTGGAGCTTCATTTTCATATATACTGTATGTTTTGTTATAACACAAGCTTTATTGGATTGTAGAGAATTACATGGTGGTCAGAAGATACACGATTTTCCCAAATCTCAGATCCAGGAAAGTGCATGATGTTAAGATTCAGCACCACCTGTTCTCTGTTGACCTCCAGTAACCCTGCCCCCTCCTGTTATGTACTTTCATTCGAGTAGCTTAGCAATTTAACTAAATAGGCTTACATGTCAGACTCATCTGCTTTGCCAACCTCCACCATCACTTGTGTGCTTTCTCACAGTTGTGCAAACACTTAAGTTGCTTAGATTTGCCATTATTCAGCTTGGCCATGTTTGCTGGGCTGTGAGACACATAAATTCAACACGTGGATTTTGTTAACAGATAACCAGTCTACCCAGCAGTGGATTCAGTTTCAGTTTTAGGTGATCTTGGTTTTGTTGGTTTACTGTTGGGCCTCAACCAACAAGAGAAATGGAAGTTGGACAGACTGTCAATAATGACAATAATGAAACCCCTCCTCAGGATAAGCATCTTTGGTGTCAAGGATTATTTGCAAACTGACCCACATTGTGATTTTCGCTTGTTTTTTTTTTCCTATTCTATTTTCTTTTTTTTTTAGCTCCTCACAGGGTTCACCACACAATTTCAAATTTGACAAAACAATTTAAAAACAATAGATATTAGCAGCAATCATGTCTACTCAAATATTTACATTATTCAAATTCGATTAAATTATTTAGCTAAATATTGAACATGGCTGCTCCCATAAGCCCACAGTAAAATCAGTGCCATTAAATAGACAATTCATTCATTGCTTTTTGACTATTAGTGTCAGGGTGCTAGGACATTTATCATCAGGTTTGTACAACAATCTGCATTCAGAATGTACAATGAACTTTGACCTTTTACATTTGGTGATCACTGTTATAACTCAATGAGACTTCTAAAACCCCTTTCACACCGAGGGTTGAACCAGGGTTGACTTTGTGTTTGAAAGGGTTAACTTGCGTTGACAGACTCAGCTTTGCAACCCAGTTCAAGAGGTGGGTCGGACGCGGGTCGATTTAAATGTGAATGGCATACAACCAGGGTCACTAACAACCAGTTTTATAACCATATTTATTATATAATTAGTTGGAAATGGGAGTGCCCAGTCGTCACAGGTCGCCGCACACTTGTAATGTCAATATTTATCCTCCCTTTAGCTTTGTTTTGGTCTATATATGCTGGTAAGAAAAAGACCTGCTGGCTCTTTAGCAGCTAAATGGGTCACTATGTTCATCTAGCCAACTAGCCATTTAACTTTGTCTGCCTGCCATTGGGTGCTAAGCAGGTATAGCGTAAAGTGGGCTTTAACTGCTTTTTTATTTATTGGAAACAGCTGCCTGCTGCTGTTGGAAATGAGGTTAATGAGATGGGTGAGATAAACAAAAACCAAAACAATAGTTGAATGGTGCTAAAATGCTACATAGAGCTCAGAAGAACTGCAGAATTGGGTCTGTTATCAGCCCTTTCACATGGACCAGTCATTTGACCGATTGTTGTAAAAAAAATAAATGGTGCAGCTTTAACATGAAAGAAGTCAGACATAATTCCTATAGGGCCCTATCTTGCACCCGGCGCAGCGCAATGCCCGATGCAAGTGTGTTTGCTAGTTTAAGACCGACACAGTTGTCAATTTCCCGTCCAGCGCCTGCATCGTTTAAATAGCAAATGCACCTGCTGCCATTTTTGCGCCCATGGATGTGCTGGTCTTACAGGGAGTTGTGTTTAGGTGAATTCTTGGCGTATTGCTATCTTGAGGCAGCGGGAAGTGATCGCGCCATTGACCAACAAAACCCTGGTCTAAAGTCAATAGCGCAGCATTTCATTGTTATTTTAACAGCAAATTAGTGAAATGCTCCTATGCACAGGGCATGCACACTATGCTTGGTACACACACACAGGGAAGCGCAGCAGCACACAAACATACAAAAGATTAGATACAGATATAGAAAAATATTATGGTGCAAATCCGCCATCATAATAGCAATTCGCCAAGGTACAAACGTGCCTGGCTTTTAAAGAGAATGGAAGATGACACTCTGATTGGTTTATTGCATGTTACGCCCAAAACACACCTATGAATTAATGAAGACACTAAGTACAACCCTTTTGAACCATGTGCCTGGTGCACGGACCCTTTTTTCCACCGTCAAACTAGCAAAAGTGGATTTGGACACGCCCTAAACGCACCTGCGCCATGCACTTTATGCCGTGCGCTTAGATCATTAAAATAGGGCCCATAAAATAATCCTACATATGACTTATTTTAGGACTAGTCTGAAATTGCCAGACCTTCCTTCACAGCCCTGTGGAGGAGGGTCTGGCTAGTCCACACAAAATGATGGGAGAAAAACGTGCTTTAGTTTATTGACATTTCTTCGCCGGACGGAGCAACATTGCATCTGCAAAATTGCCTCAGGAAGGAATTTGTTTTGGTGGAACATGTGTACGTTGAAAGGTTGTTTTAGTCATGCAACAGAAAACTCAGATTGGATAGATAGTATAGCTGTCTGGCTTTACCCTGCAGAGATCTGAGGAGCAGTTAACTATAGTCCTTATAAATCGACCGGAGTTTAAAATGCCAACACAAAGAAAGCGGAAGGTAACTGACATCTGGCCGAAATGAGGGACATCCTGCGGAATTTCCTGTGGCTCCTGAACTATCCCCTATATTGTTATTTATATATATTTTATAAAGTAAGAAGGAATATTCTAGACATTGTAGGTTATTATGCTAATAAGAGTAGACCTACACCTCATGTAGAAATACAGTGTACAGTTTCTGGTGTGCACGGTGCGTAGACTGTGAATAGTCTATGGCACTGTGCTGTTGTCGCCGTGGCTCCGCCCACACCGTGACGTCGCAGGGAGAGTGTTGAGCAGAGAGAGGAAAGCAGCTTTAATTGCAGGGCAGAGAGAAAAGCCAGCGATGGCTTCGCTCAGGCAGGAGCACCAGTACGGTCTCTCATGTGAAAAAAATAACAAAAACAGCCCGAACAGGACGCTGTACCATGTCAAGCTCACGGACACGGCTATCAGGGCGCTGGAGGCTTACCAAAACCTCAAGGTACCTTTTCCTCGCTGTTTGTGTGTGCGTGTGTTTGGAGATGAATTCAGTGTTGTTAAAGTTGTCGGCTGAGCTTTTCACTGTTGCATTTTGGTAAATTACTTTTTTGAGCGTATTCTTTTTTTTTATTTTATTTTTTTTATAAATAGCGTCTTTGGTAGTAGGCTATAGTCTAAATCAATAAATGAGAGTCGCTCAAACTAGTTAACAGTCACCTCTGAATCGCTGAGTAGCATATAGGACTAAAGCCTGTGATTGTCGGGAAAGAGGAGCCCGTCAGCTGTTTGCTGGGAAACCTTCCTTGTGCTTCAAACTAAAGCCGAAAGCCCGCAGTCTGCCAAGTTATCTAATTGACAACTAGGCTAGGCTCATAATTAGCTCCAGTGGAGACCATTAACAGCACACAGGCATTATTGATTGTGTAACTTTATTAATTTAGGCTACACGTAAACACATTAGAGCATCATTTTGTTTACTGGACTCATTTAGATTATAGAGCTCTCTGAATACCTGCAACTTTGTCACATTCATTCTCTGTCTTTCTCTCACCACAGGGATCTTTACCAAGTGAACCATCAATTTGTTTCAAAGGAAACCAAGGGGTAAGTTTGTTCATATTTTTACAAGTTGAGCTCATTGTGCACGGTATCCTACGTGTAATCTTGTTAAAGCCAATCTAGCAATAAAATAGAAGATCACTTTTTAAACCAAGTGTTATTAATCTGCATACACCAAGGTGTTTAAACGGATGGTTTTGTTACGAAGGCAACATAGCTGTCACCGTGACATTATTTTAAAACAACAATGTAGACCAAATCAATCTTAAATTCTACAACCTCAAACAAGCTTTTGTTTCTCAAACATTGCTGTTGACTCACACTACCCACCAAACTGCAGCAGTGGGAGTGCTCAGATGGGAGCTTATAGCTGGATGTCTCCAGCAGATAGGAGGCATGCAGGTTACTGGTTCAGGCTGGTGACTGTGGAGAGGCTTTGTTAGGTCAGTGAGCTACGCTGGGAAAAGGACTAGAGGGAGAAGTGTGCTCAGTCTGCAGTAGGGAGATGAGTTATCATAATTCAAATGAGGAGCCTTCAGTTACAGATATTAACTTTCTGTGCCTTGTTCTCATTTGAGGAAATACACTTTAATATATGTCTGAGTGTGTATTCAATATGTAATACACTTAGAGATGTACCGATACCAGTATCAGTATTGGCTCCGATACTGCCTAAAACGCTGGTATCGGTATCGGGAAGTACGGAGTTTATGCACCGATCTGATACCACGTAATAAAGCCCTAAAGAAAATCTACGTTAAAGTAGTTTATTTATGTTCTTTTTCCGTTATAACTGACTGTCAAACTGGATAATAAAAGAAGGTTCTGTGGCATTAATTGTTTGTGTTTGTTCATGTTTCACAAAGAGTGTAACCTGAGCCAGACTGACAACAAAGATAGAAATAATATCACATCCATACAGGGATAGTAGAATACAGTTGTAATAAATAATAATAAAATATATGACACACTGGTATCGGATCGGTACTCGGTATCGGCCGATATGCAAGTTCATGTATCAGAATCGGGAAGCAAAAAATGGTATCGGGCCATCTCTAAATACACAGACACTCGGACATCAGTGATACTCTTGTGCTCTTGAAACGGAATCATAATCTGCTGCATGTAGCCTGAACTATGTATGTTTTGACTAAAGTCAGGAGCAGCTGTGTCCTTGGGGAATACTTTATTTTTCAGTCAATTCTATGTGCATGGGCTGGAAAGAGTTGGGGGGAAGGGGGGTTAACAGACTGGATTTTAAACCTGTTAGTGTAAGTGTGTGCATGATGTTGGAGTGTGTGTTGCTCCTGCTTAATTTGAGGCAGTGAGGTACATTTTAAAAATTAGTTTTACCTGAAAGAGTGTTGCACAGTATGGTTTATTCTTTAATCTTTATTCATTTTACTTCCTGTCCATCATCTCTTTTATTACGATCAGGTAGGGGCTTTTAATTTACCCAGTTAGTTTCGGTAAAGTCCCTAAACTGGCCGCTGCACAGACTGTCACTATACCACAGGACTGTCTGCCCGAGAGGCAGTTCTCTGTTCTGGGTCAAGTGTTAAAGGGTCAGTTGGTCAGCTGCTTTTCTTTTTGTGGCTTTGTAGATCCCAACTGCAAAGGCCTTGACAGGAATATGTGTGGCTTTAAATTAGAAGAAAAGCTGCTAATCAAATTCACAGCTTCACGGCTCACACACTAAGCTGTGGGACAGAGTATGTGCTGAGAAGTAGCCGGCCAAAAAACTTTGCTTAAGATTGGATTCGGTCCCATTTTATCTGAGAAACTAATGTACTTGTAAAATAAAGTGTTTTTAAATAGACACACTTCAATCTAGTTCACTTAAGATATTTAGTTTACTGGCTTTGTCCTGCACCTAGCACAGGGGTGGAATGTCACCTGTTTGAATAAAAGACATTAAACCAATTACATTGATTATATGGTAGTTTTTCTGAGATCAAATGTAGCACCGTGCTGTATTAAATACTGTATCGAAACATGTTTGAAGATCGCAATCAAGGCCTGAGCCTGTATTCAAGGTTTTACACCATGACAGTCCCTTCTTTGCACCACTGCTGTGATGGCAGAGGGATTGCAGGGAATTTCACACCACTCCCTGTACGTGGCACTGAGAGCTAAAGTTATTAGCCAAATGAATGTTTAGAGGTAATTACAGGAGCCATAATGTTCTTGATTACAGTGTGAGGCATCAGGACTTCAGTTTGCATTAGCTTTCCCTGTCTGTCTGACTCAGACATTCATGAATGTGTGTTTTTTTTGTATGTGCGAGTGTGTGTAGCACTGGCACACATTTGCTGCAGTAATAGCTAGGCAGATGTAATGAACTCTGCCCTGCCAATTTTCCTCTCCCATTCCCAGGTTGGAGTCTCACTTTTTCTCAGTGTGTTTGTAATGAAAGAGAGAGAGCACCGCAAGTGGTGTGTCTGTGTGTGAGTGACAAGCATACTGCTCATGTATGCATGCATTTTAATGTGTTGAAGGCTTGCATTTGTTTGCTGTGAGGTGGGTGTGGCTGTTTATGTGTGTGTGTTTATGCTGTGCCCTGTGTGGCCTAAATGCATGATTTATTCAGGTCCTTTTTCCTGTCCTGCCCCCTCTGCCCATTGTGCAGCAGTCTTTAGCCTGGCAGGACTCGGATCCCCTGAGCACCCTTGTGTGTGTGTGTGTGTGTGTGTGTGTGTGTGTGTGTGTGTGTGTGTGTGTGTGTGTGTGTGTGTGTGTGTGTGTGTGTGTGTGTGTGTGTGTGGTTTGTGTTTGTTTGGTTTGTCTGTGTGAATGGGGGCATTTTTGGCACTTGCTTTTCTATGAGTATCTGTGTATTGAGTGTAGTTTTTTTTTTTGTCTGTGTGTGTGTTTACGCTGCCTATGCTGAGATCCCCAGAGTCCCCCTCTGATTGTGTGTTGTCTCCTCTGATTTGAATAACAATGAGCGGGGGAATGCAGGCTATGTGTTGCCGCACTCTTTGGATCACCCAAAATGAATCGAGTACAGTCAGCCCAGATGTCTTGTGGCCTACCCTCAGGGTTTGTTTGTGCCCACCATGATAGAAACGTCCCTGCTGTGGATCTAATGGAGTGGAGACTAAAATGGAGAACACTGCAAACATCTTCCATCATAAACATTTAGTTATTTACCCACGACCGAAGTTTAGACTTGAAGTCTAGACTTCAATCTGAAATCTGTGGGGGGGATTTTTAACATGGGAAACACTAATGTTACTTCCATTGCAGTAGAAGCTGAATTATCAGTGACATAGGCATATGAACTGGCCAATTATTTACAATATAAAACACTGTAAAATGCACCCTTAAGTAACGCATTAATCATCTTGAAACATCAAATTTAAGAAGTACTTAACACATTGGTAAAATGTATGGCTTTTTAGAACGTAAGCATAATTTCAGATTGCAAAAGATCTTCCACTGCATTTCAGTCATCTCTTCAGTATACTGCATATGTTGTGAATGTCACTTGTTATAAATGTGTGTTTTCTCTTAGATCACGTTAATTGGTGTGTGTGCCCACAAAGGGGGGAATTGTTGAGGGTTTATGATGTTTTAAACACTGGGGGTTATAGTTAGCTACTTTCTCTAAAAATCTCTTGTGCACTGACCGGATTACTTTTATATTTAGCATGTGTGCATGACAAAGACCAGCAGAAAAGCGTCCCTCTGAGAACCAGCAGCTCTAGAAAAATGTGCTCTCTGTCCAATTAAGCAGCTTGGAGATATGAAGTAAATCTTGGCTCCTTGAGGAACGTGTCCCGTGTAATTCCCTCACGTAAAAATCCACACCGTGAGCTAATGAGGCATAAAAGGGCACACACACACACATACACATACACACACACACACACACACACACACACACACACACACACACACACACACACACACACACACACATACACATACGTGTGTCATGGCCCTGCATGTGTGGACACACAGCATTCTGCTGTAGGGATGATCCGATACTGATATGGGATATCGGGCCCGTACTGACTCAAATAGCTGGATAGGGTATTGGTGACAATGGGGCCTATCTATTCAATTCTATGTTTATATACTATATACATTATATACTGGAATTTATATTCCTGTAATAAATTTGTTGCTGCATACTAAAGGTTTGCATTATAATTGTAAATCCAGTAATCCAGAAGCTCTTTTACCAAGTTGCTGGTGCATGACTTATTGCTACTTGAGTCCTCACTAAGACCAAGAGAGTGGATCACATCACTCCAGTTCTGAAGTCTCTACACTGGCTTCCAGTGCCTCAAAGAATTGATTTCAAAATATTTTGCTGGTTTATAAATCACTAAACCGTTTCGGGCCAAAATACATTTCTGATCTGTTACTACACTATGACCCACCCAGACCTCTCAGGTCGTCTGGGACAGGTCTGCTTGTTGTCCCCAGAGTCAGAACTAAACAGGGAGAAGCAGCGTTCAGTTTTTATGCTCCACATATCTGGAACAAACTCCCAGGAAACTGCAGGTCCGCAGCAACTCTCAGTTCTTTTAAATCAAGGCTGAAGACCTTTTTTTTTTATGTTGTTTTTCTTTAAATAATTGTTCATTTCTTATACTGCACTGTAACTTTTATTCTCGTATTTTATCTTTATCTATATCTTTATCTTTTATCTTATTATCTTTATAAAAAAAATTTAATCGTTTTTAACTGCTGATGTTGCCTTTCTTTAAATAATTGTTAATTTATAAGTCCTCCGGGAGGCCCGAGTTGGACTAGGTTAACTTGTTCTTATACTGCACTGTAAATTTTATTCTCGTATTTTATCTGTTTTAAATTTTTTTAATCGTTTTTAACTGCTCTTTAATGTTTAATGTAAAGCACTTTAAATTGCCCTGTTGCTGAAATGTGCTATACAAATAAAGCTTCCTTGCCTTGCGTTATCATTTATAATTTATATCCATGTATTTATTTGTTACTTTTTGTTTAACAAAGCAATGATCAAGCCTGATGTTGCCTTACACAGTCTATATCCTTTGCGTTCCACTTCCAGGATTGCTCCGGTGCTGCAGGAAATTCCGTTGTTTTTCCGTTTCCTTCCGCTTTCTTTGTGTTGGAATTTTAAATTCAGTGGATTTATGAGGACTATTGTTGACTGCTCCTCAGATCTCTGCAGGGTAATTTGAGACAGCTAGCTAGACTATCTGTCTAATCTGAGTTTTCTCTCACACGACTATTTTGCAGCGGCTCTGTGCGGAGTTTAGCACCGCCCATGACGATTCTGATTGTTTTAAAGAAATGCCATTAAACCAGAGCATGTTTTCCTTCCATCCCCGCATGCTATGTGGAGTAGCCAGACCCTCCTTCAGCGCGCTTTGGAGGAGGGACTTCCTTACACATGAACGAATGAGCCCAGTCACTTCCACAAAGTAAGGCATACAGCTTAATAATTAAACACTGGTATTGGTATCGGGACTAAAAAAGTCCCGATACCAATACCGACACCTAGCTTGAGAGAAGGAGGGGGCTTTTGTCAGACACAATGACCCACAATGTGTTGAAGTTGACAGTTTGGCCCTCAGGCACCTGCCAGAGACGTATCGTTCTTGGCATTGGAGGGGAAACCTTGGGGGATGCTTGTGGCACAGCACCCTTCCTACCCTCCCTCCTCCTCCTTAATGCTCAACTTCCTCTCCCCCAAATACTGGAGCTTGCAGCTCTGGGAGCAGCTCTGGCAGCAGCTCTATCCCTCTGTGAAATTGCAAATGAAAAGGAATGGAAGGCGATTACAGGCTAGGGCTTGACTACATGCACTGTCTCCCACTCAAGGAAGCCACGTTAATCACCCAATGCCAGCATGTGTAACTCAGCTAGAGAGAAGACACTGCGTAGCTCCAAGCATTGACTGGTTTACTGTGGGATCATAAACACATACGAAAACATGCAAAATCTCTAGTTTCTCTCTTTGTACGTCCTTCTCCACCGTCCCTTCTTGCTCCACTCGGTCGGAGACACAGACACACATTGTGTTTTGTATCGCTGTCCTCCATTGTGGAGGGGGCTCTTCTTAAATGGCATGTGTCAACTTGTGGCCCTGGGAATGATTCGTCTCTTTTGTTTGTGATGAGATGATGAGAAGTAGTGTTTAGTGAGGATGAGGCTGGTGTCTGGCTAGCTGTCTTAGCTTTTGGTGTGTTTGTGTTTGTCTGTCTTTGTGTCTCTAAGCCAGTGGCGGAGATGTTTGGCTGATAGCTAGACTTTGGCCTTTCTCCCTCCTCAGTCCTTGAGTGGCAGTAATGCTGATTACACCCTGGTGAGAGGAGCTGGAGCTGAGCCTCTTTTTGCTCACGCTGGATTAACGCAGACACACACACACACACACACACACACACACACACACACACACACACACACACACACACACACACACATTCACAGAGTTTGCATTAGCACCAGGCCCGGAGTGACTTGCCTCCTGCTGATAAGAGACAGCGGTGGTGGCGACAGGTTTCACTCCCTCCTCCTCCGGCACCTCCTCCCTCTCCTCCTATCAACCAGAAAGGGGAAGCAGTGCCATGGCATCCCACTCTGGAGCCGAGGAGGCCAGAACAAAAGACAGCTTGTTTTCAGAAGGCCATTACTCAGGCTGCAGAGGATGTGGAAACAATAGCCTGCATGAGATCTACACCCAGACCCCACATTCAACCAAAAGCTAGCAGGAAACATAAGCCCTGTGCACCGACAGCAGACTTCTCACAGTTTTTTCAATCAACTTTATAGTTTGATAAAGACAGGAAAATGAGCCTCTCCCGTCCTGCGTCTTCAACGTGTGGAGACATTTATGACAGTCAAGAGAGAACTGTGGCTCATTAAGATACTGACGCCACATATACAGACAGTCTTTACTTTTATTGTGTCAACTGCTCATAAGCAGGGCAGTTTTCTGTGTTACTTGGCAAGTAAACTTAGCACAAAAGGTAAGGAAATTTGTAAGGAACATGCATTTGTGGGATGAGCAGCAGCACGGAGTATGTGGGTGGCGCCCATGAAAAATTTGCCAAATCTTCTCTGCCATTGCCAAACTATGCTACTCAGCGCCATTGTTATTTTGCTGTTGCTATTGACACTTGTTTTGAGGCTTGTCATCATTGGAGGCAATCTCAATGCAGAGAGATATAGAGATGAGATTCTGCAACCAATGGCAATCCCATATCTCCACAGTCTGGGACCGAACTCTATCCTCCAGGATGACAACTCTCGGCCCCCACAGGGCGGGGTTTATCAGAGAATACCTCCAGAATGTGGGAGTGGAGAGGATGGAATGGCCTGCCAGCAGTCCTGACCTCAACCCCATTGAACTCTTGTGGGATCAGCTTGGGCATGCTGTTCGTGCCATAGTGACCAACACAACCACGTTGGCTGACTTGCGACAAATGGTGGTTGAAGAATGGGATGACAACCCACAGCAGTGTGTGACCAGGCTGGTGACCAGCATGAGGAGGAGGTGCCAGGCTGGTGTGGCTGTGTATGGTTCTTCCACACGCTACTGAGGCTCATTTGTGAAATGAATAAATTGTTAAATTGCCAACATGTCTTGTTTCTTCAAACTTCAATCCACCAAACACCAAACAGGTCAATGGCAGAATAAGCTGTTTGTCATTGGCAGAGAAGATTTGTCAAATTTTTCATGGGCGCAACCCACATACTTAGCCCTGCTGCTCATCCCACAAATGCATGTTCCTTACAAATGGGGCGCCATTTGAAAGGGAACTAAACAGGCTTTCCAACGGTATAGTTGCAGAATTTAGTGTAAACACACAATCACAGATATCACTGTATTTTTGGTTTATGCACAGAGGTGACATTTAGAGCTGCAGGTAACGACTCACCAAACCATAAACTGCTGCTGCTGCGTTCTCTACATTAGCTGGTGGGGTGAAGAGTTTTATATTTCTTCACATGTTCCTGTTTTCCAACATGACTAATATAGCAAGATTGGGAATAAAAATAATCTAGGCCTGAGGTAATGAATGTGTGCTTCTTTATGCGTGTGTGAAATGGAGGAAGCGTCCTGTTCAGTCAATATAGAGAGATACAGAAGCTCAGAAAAGGACATTCAAGTGAACACTGTGCACCAAAATTGCAGCCCATTTGTTATGGTAATATGATTTTGTTTGGTTTGTATTTGCCTCGGTGGATACTGTTTAAAGTGGTACGTGCACACAGGTGTTTACCAGCTGCGACGGCGACGCTGGTATTGTTTTCACTTTGTGTGTGTGTGTGTGTCCTGGAGACACCTACTGTAGTGAGAACTACCACAGAGGCAGTTTTGAGTACTTTGCCAGGTGTGCGCGTTTTTGGATCCTGATCAATACACCTGTCATGACATAGTTGTGTCCCCTAGCAAAGCTAGAGCGTACGTGTCATTTGCTATCAACTAGCTATTTGGGACTACTTCAAGCGGGCAAATCTATTTTTTCCTGCGTTGTTATTTCTTTCTCCTCAGAGCGGACTGTGCGGCGAGCGGCACATTACACTAACTTAATTTGTTGACGCCATCAGTTTTTTATTTTATGACCGCCTCCTCCCCCGCAGCAAAGTTAAAACCCCAGAAGACGAACAGGTGAAGACCTGCTCGATTCAATCTGCAGAGTCCTGATATGCTGCACCCACTGCAGCACAGAACGCTCCCTACTATGGTTTAGTCACAGTTTATTAATATTGAACGTCTTGTGTGTCCAAACTGCACCACATTTGACACGCCATGTTTATTGGGTACCCAGCCAACACCCGCCAAATGTGAGGTAGATCGGATGAACGGTTCTCGAGATATTCAAATGACAGCCAGCCAGACATGCACATTCACACAGACAGAGATTCCTGCCTTTATAGTTGGCCTGTATATAGTTTATTAGAAAGGCTGAGTAGACCTCCTCAGAAGACTGTGTTATATTGATTAGCATCCCTCTCCTGTAAGCTTGGTCACACACATTTGAAACCAATATCTGCATATAGAATAAACCTTTAGATAATTTTCCTTTTGCTCTAAATGCTGATGTTGATGGCAATTCTAAAACTTGAAAGAAGTCTGGCAGACTTCAGCAAGTAAACAACTGTATTGAAGCAAAAAGTTGTGAAGCTTGTAGACTGAGATAACAGACAGACCGATATACGCAAACAGTAACACGATTGAGGGAGATTGATGGCGTAGAACAAAAATAGAGGAGGAAATACTGAAAAGACGGAACCACCAGGATAAGACTGTCGGAGCTGCATTAATTAAAATGTGAATTAAATGCAGAATGTGAGGAGTGACAGAGGTAGGTTCAGGGATAAGACTGGCTTGTCTTGGGGTGAATATGTGAAGTTAGTAGGCCCCAGTTGCCATGGGTTGGGTTCAAGAATGTATTATTATACCTTCATCCATACTAATAAGTTTTTGTTTAAAAACGCATATCTTTTCCTACGTTTACGTCCTCACGCATCCACACTACTCCGGTGTTTCCGAGCCCCTAAAACCTTTAGAAACGCTGCCGACCCTGTTTAGAAAACTGCAGGGTTGCGTTGTTGTAAATATTTCATTATTCATGGTCAGTTGAATTATTTTAAGTGCCTAGTCCTTTGTCAGAGCACCTCTCTGTGTTTGACTTGCCTTGTGTGCCTCTCAGGAGAATGCACCAGGCTTTAGTGCGGGCCCCAGCAGCTGGGAACGAGAGTGCTTGTTGTAGTTTGCACAGCGGGCGTCTTGAAGTCTGCCCATGGAGGTCATACGAGCAGTCACAACTGGATTGATGCCATCCAGTGCTCCTGGGTGTGATGCATCACTTGGCATTTGCATCAGCTGGAATTTTGTGATGGCATGATCCAGTGAACACAGTCCATAAAATATTCATTGTTGTTACTGTGAAGGAAGATTGGTGGATGATCTCTTCACTGACTGAGTGGCACAGGCTTTGTATCAAAAATAGATTTTGACTTAATAAGCATAACATTTCAGTTCAAACTTATTTAAAACATTTAATTTTCACCTTTACATCTGTAGCTCTTCCAGCCATCCTCAAATAGAGATGTGTGAACTCTAAAAAAAAAACTTTGTTGTAGTTGTTACCTTTTACAGATTTGCTCCCTCCCATACTATGTTCCTGTGAAATGACAAGAGTCCACATTACTCAGCCATAGTTAAACTTCCTGCAGTTCCAACAGACTGAACTGCAAAGAGAGTCTAAAGCTGGTGACACACCAGGCAAACAGCAAAGAAGTTAGCTAGCTTGCTAGCTTGCTTGTTATGGGTCTCACTCTAGCACTTGTCTATATCCACGACGTTCCACTTGTGGGTTTTGCTCCGGTGCCGCAGGAAATTCCGCCGGATGCATGTCTTTTCGCCGATGTCTGTTTCCATCCGCTTTCTTTGTGTTGGAATTTTAAACTCCAGTCGATTTATGAGGACTAGCTAAGGACTAATCTAGCTAGACTTGTTCAACCAAAACAAGTTCCATCCCGAGGCTATTTTGAGGCGGCACAGTGGCTCTGAGCAGACCTTAGCACCGCTCAAGATGATTGTGATTGGTTTAAAGATATGGCAATAAACCAGAGCATGTTTTTCTCCCATCCAGAAATGCTCTGTGGACTAGCCAGACCCTCCTCCGCAGCGCTGTGGAGGAAGGTCTGGCAATGCGAGACTAGTCTAGCACCAACCATAGTGGAGAAAGAGCGAGAGGTCTATGGTCTTTAAATTAAGTTTTAAGCTATAGGACATTATTTTATTAGTTTTTTTGTAATATGTAAATATTTTAAAAGGCATGTTTATGTTGATATAAAATACCTACACAAGTACTTATGTAATGTATCTCATTGTACGTCATTTGACAGCCCTATCGTTTATTGGATTGATCCGATGAGATGAAGATGAAGAATTGTGGATCAACAGATTGATTTATTGGCTAATCTTTTTAGCACTTGTCGGGATTCGATTATCTTAAACCTTAGTTTGCACTAGAGATGGTCCGATACCATTTTTTGCTTCCCGATACTGATTCCGATACCTGAACTTGCGTATCGGCCGATATCGAGTACCGATCCGATACCAGTGTGTCATATATTTTATTATGTTTTAACAGCTGTATTCTACTATCCCTGTATGGATGTGATATTATTTCTATCTTTGTTGTCTGTCTGGCTCAGGTTAAACTCTTTGTGAAACATGAACGCCCCAGAACTTTCTTTTATTATGCAGTTTGACAGTCAGTTATAACGGAAAAAGAACATAAATAAACTACTTTAACGTAGATTTTCTTTAGGGCTTTATTACATGGTATCGGATCGGTGCATAAACTCCAGTACTTCCCGATACCGATACCAGCGTTTTAGGCAGTATCGGAGCCGATACGATACCGATACTGGTATCGGTATCGGAACATCTCTAGTTTGCACAGAACTGAAACTCTTTGTTTATGAAGCTCGGACTAACAGCTGTTTCTTTTGTTTCACAACTAATTCAAGATGTCACAATCAGAGGAGGGAGATGACTAAACAGGTTTGTAGGTATACAATGGGTTGGACTGACAAAGATGAGCAAGGACTTACACTGGGACATTTGTATATACATCACCATCTTTATTTGTATCCCCACATTGGTTGTTGAAATAACAAGGCATTAAACTTTGTTACTATGTAGTTAATGGGTATGGCTTAGTAGTCATTACGTACTCTTATCATCTTGTGAAATGTTAACAAAACTGTCTCATGGTGAGAAATAATCCCTCTGGGGAGCTCTCCAGCGTGATGACAACATGTTTATGACCTTAACTCGCTAACAAACAATGAGACAAAGTATTACAGGCAAATATTACACAATCCCAAACTAAACACATTGAATCATAAGTTATGTCAAATAGAGATGTTCCGATACTGGTATCGGTATCGGCTCCGATACTGCCTAAAACGCTGGTATCGGTATCGGGAAGTACGGAGTTTATGCACCGATCTGATACCATGTAATAAAGCCCTAAAGAAAATCTACGTTAAAGTAGTTTATTTATGTTCTTTTTCCGTTATAACGGACTGTCAAACTGCAGAATAAAAGAACGTTCTGTGGCGTTCATGTTTCACAAAGAGTTTAACCTGAGCCAGACCGACAACAAAGATAGAAATCATATCACATCCATACAGGGATAGTAGTATACAGTTGTTAAAACATAATAAAATATATGACACACTGGTATCGGATCGGTACTCGGTATCGGCCGTTACGCAAGTTCAGGTATCGGAATCGGTATCGGGAAGCAAAAAATGGTATCGGACCATCTCTAATGTCAAACACACTATAAGCAAGCTGGTCTGTATCTTTCAGTGCTAACATAGCTCAGCCATTTATAGCTTGTGTACATTCCTGTTGTGAAAGCCTGCATGTATAGACATGTGCAGCGGGGGATTACCCTGCAACTTTGATGAATGGAATATTGAATAATCGTTTTTAATTGTTCAATGGTCTTAAAAAGTCAGATGGTCAGTTTACCCCCAGATGGCTCAATTTATCCACTCACTCAGATCAAAGTAGAGCCATGTAGACTTTTTAATTTTTTTTAAGTAATGTTTTCAGGGATCTTTGACATAGATGCATTCTAATTTGATAGGTGACATCCTGAAATAGATACTGTATATGCAGCAGCTCCTGTCGTTAACATGCTAACCATCAAAATGTTTTGAAACTTCATAAAATTGATATAGTGTTAAAAATGCACACAAGTGCATTTACCTTGTGTTGATCTCAGCATGTGAGAGGATTTCAGACTCGACAATACAGCCCACCAACACGGTGCTCTGTTCAGACTGAAGCCGCAGGTGGGAGACAGAGAGCGTCTCGGGCCTAGTGTTCGTGCGTGTGTAGGTTTGCACGCGCACATTTATTTTATTTTTTTTACCTTTTGGGGACGTGTGTGTGTGTGTGTGTGTGGGGTCAAGGAGGTACGTTTCTTTTGCGGTTTTTAGGTGTCTTTTTTTAAATGTATCTCTATGATGTCAACACAGATTTGTTGTTCACAATGTAGCATCAAGGGAAATATAGGGTGCCTCGCCTGGACGCATGGATAGTGAGTTTACTGCATCCTTTCGGATTTTAATGCGTCAGAGACAGGGTGCGTACCTACAGTAGCATCATCACTGTGTGATATGTTTTTACTGTTGAATATAACGTACTGTAAACTGTATACACAGTAAATTTGAGATCATGAATGCAAGTGTCACATGCACACATACAGGTGGAGACATGGTTGGATGAGTGGGTTGGCATCATGTGGGGGTGAGGGACACAACAGGAGAAAGTAGAGGAAATCCCCCATGTTGACTTAACTTAACTCTTAAAGCTGTTTCCCACCCCAAAATAAGATGGCACAGCTGCCTGCAGCATGAAGAATGGGATTGCTGGGAAACTTGCTGACATCACCACCACAGTTAGGATGCAGTGAAGAATACTTGTGTGGATCTCCTCTGCACGGGGACCTTTCACTGTGAGATTTAATTTATTTACTGTATTAACTGTAGCTCCTTACTAGCTAGAGTCTCTCTCTGTATCCATTTTTCTCTTCCTCTCACTCATGTGCCCTTAAAACTCCTGTAATGTAGTGCTGAAAATTTCCCATAGAGCTAAATGAAAGTATTTCAGAATTCTGCTTTTACAAACGTGCAATTACATCTTTTGCAGTGGTCAAATCATTGTAGATTCTTATTTTTTTCGGATCCTTATTTTTCTCGATCTGTTATTATGGGTCTCTGCGTGTGTTCGTGTATGCATTTGTCTGCCCTGGAGGTTGCAGCCTTGGCTGTGCTGCGCTCCACTGAGTCTGCCAGGAGATCGCATGGACGCCTCAGTGGAGCAAACTCTTAAAAACACTGTTTACCCAAGGAGATTTATTTAAAGTTACGTGTGTGTGTGTGTGTGTATTTACACATCTGTGTTGAGATGCAATGAAAGCAAGATCTGCAAGTGGTGAATTGCCATCAGTGTTTACCAAAGGCATGTGGAATTTTCCCACAGTTCATCCATTGTAAACCAAGTGCTTGTCAAATTGTTGCACTACTTGTTCACAAGTCCTCATTATCTCCCAGATGTCTCCCCAGTTACAATGATCAGGTCATGCATGTACTTTCTTCCTTTACTCTGACCTTCGTGTCATCTGGATTCAATGCGCTTTTACCAATCTCTGAGGAGCATTTTATTGTACTGTACTCGTCTTTGATGAACAAACAATAGCATGAAAGAAATCTCTACATCTGATGGTCAGATTGTCATTAACATGTACAGAGCACATCCATGCTCCCCTAGGGTTGGGTACCGAAACCTGATGCCAATATGTCACCATTTCCTAAACGACTGGTATCTACTGGATTGAATGACAACGCAGATTTCAGTGCCTCATTTTAAATAAATCAACAATAAACAAGTCGTTCTTTAATGTGACCGACTGTCGTTTTGTGGTCTTCATTTAGGCACCGGCACCATTTTTAAAAGTATCATTTGAATTCTTTCATTTTCAGAAACTCTATGAGCTTTCTTCCTGTGTCATCATCAGACCAGAATATAAGATCGACAAACAGCATATCTCATAATCTACTGCGTTAACAGCCATTAACTTTGTTTGTTTGTGCTCCCAAGAGGATAAATCTGTTAAATTCCAATGGCAATCTTTTCTTTTTTTACAACCTATATGTGTATTGTTATCCCCACTACTGGTATGGCTCTAGAAATTGTCAGCGGCAATGGCATAATTGTCAGTATGCTGTTTGTTCCATTCAACAGTGCAGCCTCTAGTAGCTACTATCAGGCTTTTACACTTTGTTATTTGAGGGTGAACTATCTACTTAGTAACCTTTTAACTACATTTGTCAGAGTCTAGTCTTTGCTGTGTGTCATTTAAGTTGTGAAAAAATTAACCTTATTGATTTATGTTCTAGCTCTTGGCTACGATGCATTTGGCAGCAGTTGTCTCTGAAATTCTAAATAATTGCGTATTGCACTACAACAAGTTGACAGATTGAAAGATAACAAAAAAAATGCATGAACTCAAGGTGTCTTAGGGAAACACTGAAAAGTTAAAATAACCAGGTACCAGGCCTGTGAAACCATATAACAGACAAAAGCCTTATAAAAACACTGTGTGTTTTTTGTCTGTTTATGCAATAATATGCCAATCATCTTCCAATATGTTTGTTGGCATGTATGTTTTTAGTCAAATCTGACTGTGTTCTGTATTTCTGCGTAGTACGTCAAGATCCCAACACCCACACCAGAGTCGCCTTCCGCTCTTCGTGTCTTCTCCTTCTACTTATCCAGCGACAGCAAAGACCAACCTCAAGCCAGCTTTGACTGCATCCATCAATATGTTTCAAGGTATGGAGTTAATCAGCTGAAACTTGTTATTTTTGCCTACTGTATGTTCATGCATTAAAATGCAAATCAAGTACTTTTAAATTTATTTCTTCTGAAAAGCTTTACCCAAAACTGTAGGGTAGGCTCAGATTCCAGATCTGTCAGTCACAAGAATTTTAGATTCCAAGTGTTTGATGTGATCTACTGGTTGTGGCATATGTGACCCAAGACAATACCTTTTTTTGTCATCATCATAGTCATCAGTCTTTCAGCTCTCTGTGTGCCCACGTCTCTGAGGCCATGGTGAGAGACAGTTAGCTTGCTGTACTTAGGATATGGTTATTGTAATTTCCTGTATATTTCTGGGCTGACCCTCTCATTACTGAGACCTGTGATGCCTTGTTTATGAAGTGGATACGCTTGGAAACGGAGGGTTATTCTGTTGTTGTCTTCCTGCTGCCAGATGGCTAACTGTGGTCTTAACTCTTGAAACTTGTTCTGGCTCCATTCAGCTGCTGGAGCCAAGACAAACTGATCCTGCACTCCCTGCCCTCACATTTGTTTAGGTATTTAGAGGATAAATAGGAGAAATAATCAGTGGTCACGTATATAATTGTGTTGTGATAATGAAAATGGGATAAAGAGAAAAGGGCTCTTATTTTTTTTAATATGAAAAAAATGAATTTGGAATCACAGTTTTATTTGCAGCATTAATGCAGCCCCGGTTCATGTATTTTTTTTTTCCGAAGTTGATCTTTGTTTTGCAAGTGTGCTAGCAGGAGCCAAGCTAATCCTGGTGTTTTTCCACAGGCTCTATCCTGATTTGAACCAGGATATCTGGCTTTCTCACATGTAGTGGACTGCAGAACTATATCTGGCGTGTGACATGACATACAGTAACCATAGACCTGTCTTAGCCAGCTCCCACCACAAAGCCACTTTATTCTGCATGGCGTCCATGTTGGTATGCTGCTCTAAGACAGCTTACAGGCCTATGTCTTTACAGAGTTTACTGTACAGCCAGCAGAAAGCCCTGCAGTTCAATGGCTCTGTGTTTTTGTTTTGCAGTGATGGCCGTGAGCAGCTGGAGGGTCAAGGCATCATCCAGGACAAGATCACAGTGTGCGCCACCGACGACTCCTACCAGATGACCCGTGAAAGGATGTCTCAGGTGGAGAAGGACAGCTGGAGCCGCTCTGCCATTGAGATCAAACCCGGAGCCACACATCCAAGTAAGAATAGACCAGAGGTGATCAGAGGATGATACATCTGCAGATTTTCATGGGGAAAGGCCAAACAGCTTAAAGCTTGGAGAGAGATCAGCAAATTGAATGTGAATACAATGATGGCATATAAAAACAAAAAAGAAAAGACTATAATAGCACCAATAAAAGTGAAAGGAATATTTGCCTCACATGAGAAAATATTGCTGTATTCATTGCTTTAAGCTGGAAACCAGATATTTTCCTATTTTGATGTGTAATGAAACCAGATGTGCAGACTAGGGCTTTCAAAATTGGCCAGACATGACATTTGAATATTCCTTCTAAGAAAACACATTGATTTGAATATATTCTTACTAGCTGTGATCAGACAGTTAGCTGAACGTTTACGGAGCAGCAGACCAAAACGCGCGAGGAAGCCAGCTGCAGTAGTGCTGCTTTTTTCTTCTTCACAATATTCAAATATACATTTTCATATTTGAATGTCTGTTTTTTTACAATTCGGATATATATTGGATAGACCCTATTTTCAGTCATACAAATAAGACTAACTCTTGTCTCTCATATTTATTATTTTGTACAATTTTTTGGCTTTTGGTTATCAGTTTGTTGTAAGTTATATTTAGTAAGTTGCTGGCAATACATACTGCTGCCCCTGTCAACAGCAGTACGTTGCTCCCGTCTGTTTCTCCAAACTGGGCAAGTGCCGAGAGAGAGAGAGAGAGAGAGACTCACAGTATATTAATATTATGTGCCGTTATTATGCAATATTCCTACTTAGCGTGATTCTGGACCCCCGTGTCAGTGATGGAGCTCCAGGGAAGATGAAACTCTGTGTGGTTTAGACCAATTTTAGACTGCGTGAATTGTGTAACATCAGGTCTTAAGGTGACGATGACTTAGCAACATATAGGCCCTTAGGGAAATATTTAATAACTGCACTCTGCATTCTCCTTTCAGCCTCAGGAGGTACTCATCAACACAGTGCATATTATCAGGCATGCCAAAACCTATAGAGCATGCATCTGACACTCCAAACATCCCACACCATTAATTATTATAATTTTGTGTATTTTTAACCGCATTATTGGCTGCTAGTACTGCAGAGTAACCATCACGCATAGAGTTATTTTCACTTGGCAGGACATACTTTTGTGGTTGAAAGGAAAGCCTTCTTTTCATGTTCCTCTGCCCCACGCTGGCCTTTAAAGCACAGATTAACCTGTAATGGGATTAGCACAGAGAGCTAGCTTTCACTGCCCCGTCAGTCTGCAGCAGAGATGTAAGCGATGATCAATGGGGTGTTTACATCTGAAGACAAGTAGCTGCAGGGCAACATGTACATGTGAGCTAGACATAAAGGTTAGTAGAGGATATTTTAATGTGATGCTTTATTTTTTTAATGCTAATGTGTTATAGATGTTTCTTGCTCAGGGCTTACAAATCAGTTACAATGATCTTAAGTAGAGTAGATTTCTTGAGATTACTGAGACATATTTGAAGGCGAAGAATTGTTTTGCATGTAAAATGCATAGCAACTTTTTTTTCTTCCTGATATTGTGTAGAGTTTGAGGGCAATACAAATACAACTTAACAATGACGCCGTCTGACTGTATCACATATACATAAATCTTGTTCTCTCTATCTACGTTTTTGTGTTCAGGTAAATGTGTCAAGTTCCACAAGAGGTCAGCTCCTCTGTCTGCATCAGACAGCAGCTTCCTTAAGCAGTCTAACAACAACCGGAAGAACGGCGGTATCGCCACGCCGACCCAGAAGCCCTTAAGGGAGCGTATCATCCACCTCCTAGCTCTCAAACCCTACAGGAAACCAGAGCTGCTGCTGTGGCTGGAAAGAGAAAGAGCCGGCCCCAAGGACAAGGCAGAGCTGGGTGCCATACTGGAGGAGGTACACAGAAATAATTTGTGTGTATGTGTATGCATCTATGCACACATGTAAACACTTAAATGCATGCATAACATAGAAAAGCATTGCGGACACTGTTGCCTTGTGTTGCACCGGAGCACATTTGACCTATACATTTGCACACTGCCTACGCGTATTACGTACAGTATATAAACACACCATTATTGCAGCCAGCAATTAACACAATTTTGAAGTGTATGTGACCCAGGATCTAAAAAGTAGTGTCCTAATGCCCCAGCTAGCAAAAATTATAATCGTATACTAAAAGAAACCAGGGGCCAGCTGTGTTTTAATTGAACTTATCTAATTTAGAAACGTTTACTTTCTGACTTTCCTGTATACATTTTTGAGTAATTCCTAAATTGTGTGTGTGTGTGTGTGTGTGTGTGTGTGTGTGTGTGTTGCTTGTTGATGTGTGTGCATGCATGTGGTTTTGTGTCTGTGCATGTGTGTAATTAGGTCAATGCTGTAATTGTCTCTGCAAAGATTTTGTTTGCGGTGGGGCGGGCCACTCTGTCAGAAGGCCCCCAGAAAGATAGATGTCCTCTTAAAAAAATCAGTCTGACGACGAGATTAGAGGGGAGGTTAAAGCCTGAGACTCTCAGTTGGGAACAGAATCTCAGAAAAATGGTTTTGCTTTTCAGGAATGTAGATGTGCCCCTTTCAGCATGTCCAGGACTCCAGTTAATGACAGCGTTACTATAAGAATAGTATATGTGTGAATTGTATTGTACGTGTAGTTATAGATTTAAATAGATGTTTACCTTATTTTAACGATATTCCCTGTTAAAAGACCCTCAAACTTTATACTGACTCATGCATATATGGCAAGTTAGTATATGTTATTGTTTCTTTATTTATGTGTATGACTGGATTTTTAAATCTGACAGATCCCAGGCAATTTGTCATAAATCCCAGGACATTAATTCACATGATCTAAGATAACAGGTTTCAAATATTTTGTCACACAAATGGAAAATGAAATTTCATTAAATAAAGAAATGAAAGACTTTTAAAGGTGCTGTAGGTAGGATTGTGAAGATCCAGGAGGAGGAAAATTTGAACATCAACAACTTCTCAGTCCCTCCCCCCTTTCCGCTAAAGCCCAAAACGTTCTTCTAAGCCCCTCCCCCCACAAGGGAGAATGAATGCGTGTGCATGAGCAGTGATTCACACACAGTTAGACCCCCCCCCCAGCCCTGATTGGTGCATCTGAACAGGGAGCGGTGGATTTTTGCAAATTGCACTACAGGCTGTAGGTGGTGGCAGAGGAGCCAGATTTTTTTTTTTTAAATGACCTGCTTCATGTAGTTCTACTGGAACATAGGGTCAGTTTAACCAAATATGACAGAAAGTTAGTTTTATAAGTCTTACCTACTGCACCTTTTAAAGGGAGTTTAAAGTAACATTATGTGGTCAATTTTATTTTAGGTTGCAAAAGTGAATCCCAAAGACAGCAGCTACCTGCTGAGGGATGACTTCTACAAGCACGTGCAGAGGGACTGGCCCGGCTACAGCGAGGAGGAGAGGCAGCTGATCAGCAGGCTGCTGGCCAGGTGGGTCAGAGGCATAAGCTGAACCAAATGGATATGTCGTCTCTGCTGTTACAACAAAGTGATAATTAACTTCCTCACATTGCACAGCCTATTTCTCTGTGCCTTGGGGTTTTACATACAAGGGTGTATTCACTTTTAATATGTCCAGGGGGGATTTTGGTGTTGATTGTTATCAACAAAATAGTAATTGGACATAAAAATGTTATTCTTTTTTTAATGATATTTATATATATATATATATATATATATATATATATATATATATACACACACACACACACACACACACACACACACACACACACACACACACACACACACAATGTTTTCACTTGTACAGAAATCAGAATCAGAAACCAAAAATCTGTTTAATGTTAATGCTCAACATTATTAGTTCTCCTGTAAATCCACATACTGTAACTTTGCAGTGATTCCAGTTAAAGTTGAATCTTTCTAAATTCCACGTTGGTAATATTTTTTTGTCTCATCTGCAAAATGTCTTGTTATTTCTTTCTGTTAAACAGGAAGTTGCAGCCACACATCAGCCACCAATCAAGAAATCCTCAAGCAAATGTGTCTATGCTGAAGGCCTCAGAAGATACGACACTATGTCACAGCACAGCAAAAATGCATGCAGTGGTAAATGGCCATTATATTTTTTAGCACACTTTAAACATGTGAAAGGGACCACTCTGTTTTTAACGGTGCTTTTTTTTTATCATACTGTGTGTAATATGTTTTCTATGCATGTTTATGTAAATAAGTATATATTGTCTTCGGCTTGTTGGATTTTGAAGGACTACTGACATTGTACAAGTGAAGTCAGTTAAAGTAAATGTTGTGAATGGTGTTTAGTATGATTGACAAGTTAGGTGTGGTTTTAGTACAGAAATATTTATGTTTAGGTTTATTTCTCTTTTTTTTTCTTTTTTCTTCTTCCTTTCTCAGAAACGTCCCGTGCCTTTTGACTCACTGGAAAGGCTAGCTGTTAAAAGACAAAGACTTGCAGACCAGAGGTTGCAACAGCCAACCACAGTAAATGGACTCTTAAACAATAAAGGACATGAAATTGCAGCTCCTACCCTTAACCCCAGTTTCCACACAAAGACTGAGTTTCAACGGACAAGTAACCATACTGGTAACCAAAATGGCTTACCAGGGGACCACAATGGCTTTCCAGTAATGCACAAACTGTCTAGCACCTCTGACACACCTGTCTCAGAGAGCAGAGAGCAAGAACCCAAAGGAAGCAACCACCAGCCACCACAGGGTGACTCTGACTGCGCTTACCAGCAGCTCGCCAACAGCCAGCACAGGAAGAAGAAATCAAAAAAGCACAAAGACAAGGAGCGGGAGTGGTTAAAGGACAACAAGGGCAGTGAATGGTTAGAGACGAGTCCTGATCTCAAGCAGAACCCGGACAAACTTGACAGTAAGGTTTTTTTACGTAGACTTTTCTTGTGACTGATATTCTTTTATACCGTGTGATCACAAGCTGAAACCAACACATTGCTCAAGAGGAGTGTTGATAGATTGTAACCACATTTTATATTCCACGATCATTCATATAACACTTAATGCTTCGCTGACTATTTTTATTTGAATATTACATCTATTACATGGCAGTAGCCCCATCTCCAAACACTGTTGAGCAATTGTTTATCCTTTATACTTGCCTTCAAAATAACAGGTTAACCACACAGACTTTTAACTGATGACCAGTGGTGATTATGTGTAAGGTCTCTCTGGGTGACCGTTTGTCCAGCAGCCCATTGGTGCATTTATAAATTATTATCTCATAAGCATATAAAGTATTATCTCATAAGCATGACCATGTTTGCTCCCTTAAGCTCATTCTCTTGATACCTCAGTGTGTTATGTGGCTGATTGACTCAACAACAGCCCGAGCAGTGCTTTGCGTCTCTAAGCTGACATGTCTCCTGATACCCACACGCTCTTAGCTTGTCTGCACGCGCACACACACACACACACACACACACACACACACACACACACACACACACACACACACACACACACTAATGCTGCATTTTGCAAAACAAAAACACGTTGCCTAACATTCAGACAATGACAAAGTGTCATATAGATGACTGTATTGACTTAACTGAAGCTAATGTAATTTTCTTTATCCTGTGTTTTAATTCCAGATCCTGAAATCACAAATGCTGTGGCCTCTGAGGAGAAGCCAGATTATGTGCTGTGAGTGTAAACATGTTTTGACATCATTTTGTTGCGATCACTTGGCATAGTTTTATTTTTAACACATTTAAGATATAGTGGCTGTTAAAATATGTGTTGAAAACAAACAGTGGGTGTAAACCTGCACATTTAACATTTTATCGAAACTATCCCATTTTCAACCGCGTGTTTGCTATTTTTTCCTCATTCACGAGGAATTGTTTTCAGCTACCAGAATTTACAGTGACTGATTTAGTTTTTTCTTTGTATTTATTGCTGTTATTTACATATATGGTTATATAACTGGTTCTACTGAAACATTCAATAAAGAATTGGCTCCAATGGTGATGGATCTTTATCCTCATCTGTGTTCTTATGCTCCCATCTTGTGTCAAGAAGAGATACTACACTAATAGAACATTTGAGGAAATGGCTTCTTTCAGAAAACAAAAATACATATACAAAAATATAATTGTCTTTGTTCCTCTCCTTGTAGCACATACGGCACCATCATGAGTTTGGAGCAGCGTGAGAGATACCAGGAGGATTTCTGTGCAGAATATGATGAATACAAAGACCTCCACTCCCGGATCGCCACCATAACTCACATGTTTGTTCAGCTAGGATCCAAGATCAAAAGCTTGTCTCCTGGCACACAAGAATATAAGGTACATACATTCAACCAGATCTGATCTGATACATGCAATACATGCTAAGGCACTCTTTTATGCAGCAGAAATTATTTTTGTAATACAATTTAATGATTTGTGTTTTGTACTATTTAGATAATGGAAGAGCAAATACTAGAAAAGTACAACAAGTATCGAAAGGTAAGTCAAACATGTAAATGGTTTAAGTTATGATGTTTGATTTGAAGAGACCTGCATGTTATTTAAGCCGAATCCTTGAGTGATTACTTTCAGCAGGACCCCAATAATTGTATACAGCGCCAATCATCTACTGAACCTATGTACTGTGCAAACATAACTCCCCTTTTTAATCAGTGCTCATTGAAAAGCCAGACATAATGCTCAAGGACTACTTAAAAATAATTTGAAGTATGGCCATTCTTTCAACACATCTTGACCTCAGATAAATCTAAGATCTGAACGGTTCAAGCTTTCTTTTTCATTGTTGTGTTCTCCATTTAGTTGGACCCTCACACAGCCCTGCTCTCAGCTTCAGTGTGCTGCCAATATTCCCTTAGATCTACATTCTGTTGCGTTAGTAACTTGACTTTCAAGTTGCAGAAAAATGGACTTGAAAGAGATCAAAGCAAATGAAAGCCAGTTTTATGAAAAGTAGTTCTTATGTAAAGCATGCAATCATATTAGCTATACAGTCATGTTAAATTTAAGACAGTCACAACATTACTGACAATATAGACTAAAGTATATCCACGATGTTCCACTTCCGGGATTGCTCTCGTTCTACTGGAAATTCCGCTGTTTTTCGGCCGGATGTCCATTACCTTCTGCTTTGTGTAATTTTAAGCTCCGGTCGATTTAGGAGGACTGTGGTTAACTGCTCCTCAGATCTCTGCAGGGTAAATCCAGACAGCTAGCTAGACTATCTGTCCAATCTGAGTTTTCTGTTGCACGACTAAAACAACCTTTGAACATACACGTTCCACCGAAACAAGTTTCTTCCCGAGGCTATTTTGCAGTGGCACCATGGTTCCGTCCGGCGCTTAGCACCGCCCAAGACGATTGTGATTGGTTTAAAGAAATGCCAATCCATTCTCCCATCCCAGAATGCTGTGTGGACTAGCCAGACCCTCCTCCGCGGCGCTGTGGAGGGAGGTCTGGCAATGTGAGACTACTGACAATATATATGCGAAGTCTGAATAGTTGGACTAACATTGTGTGGTGGTGGTGATGATAGTGCTGAATCAGTGCTAAACAGCAGAAAGCTGTGGAGATGTATACTAAAAAGTAATGAGTGAACTGATGCTTTTTCAGTTCTCATAAAGAATAGGTTTCTCATCCTTGAGTATTATCCATCACTTGGATAAGGGGCAAACTGTTGCTGGTTAAAAATAAATCATTTTGCAAATAGTGTGAAAACCTTTTTTAAAAACACTTTCTCCTTTCCCTCCACAGAAGTTCCCAGGCTACAGGGAAGAGAAGAAACGCTGTGAATATCTCCATGAGAAACTGTCCTACATCAAACAGCTCATCAGTGACTATGATGTATCTCAGGCTTCTTCATAGCATTGGCTGTCCCCTTTATCAGATTTTTTTTTTTTTTAAATGGAACCCCCTTCTTTGCATAAATGACATAGGTTTCAAACAGAGCGTTTTTACCTGAGAGTAATATAAAAGGTTTTGGATGCAACGGACATCAACAAGGACTGCCTCTGTTGGGACCACAGGTAATGCTGTGAGCACCAATGATATAAATCAGTAGCAGATTTCACTCTGGTATTTGTAGGTCTATTTGTTTTGAAGATCTAATTTCTTCAGAGATGCCAAAATTCCAAGGGAGAGGCAAAGAAATTAGATCTTGGAAAGCATCTGTGCACATCATTCAATTGCCACGACAGACAAAACCCTTATAGTCTTTGCCAGCATCTTCAAAACCAGTGTCCTTGTAACCATTTTGATGGACATATGTAAAAGGTAGCAGATATGACTTTTAACTTATTTCAAAACATTAAGTCAAACATTGCTCCTGGCAAGACTCCCCTTTCCCTTTTAAAAAATTAAAACTGCAGTGTGCTATTTAATTCCATATTAAAGTTGCCTCTTACATGATGAAGTAGCCCAGTGCAAAAAAAACCCCAAAAGTTTTAAAGTAATTTATCAGCTGTTGAAAGTAATTTTATCAGCTTTCATAAATGGTGTGAAATAATTCCACTTGTTCCCAGTGCAGTTTCCCTTCATGTTTCAGGCATTTAAAGCTGTAGTGCGTAGTTTCTGTCTTCCCCATGAGGAATTCTAAGTAGCAACAACAAAACTGTCGGCACATTCACATGATGCAAGCCATCTCGCACCACCCCCACCCCCCATCCACGCAGTTGCTAGTAGCCAAGGACGACACAGAGGTTTAAAAAAACATGATGGACTCTTTAGAAGAGGTAATTATCACCAGTTTCTGAATATAGCCATACTGAGAAATACAGAGAGTTGTGTGGCGCGGATAGTCTTAATTAGCTTTGTAATGACTCATTTGGCAATGGCTTGAATGTAATTGTCATGTCAATGTCATTAATATAAAAAAAGTTACACACTAAAGCTTTAACTTGAAGCAAGACTAGTTCTAAAGCAATTGCTGCATTGGCATCAAGATATTACAAGATAAACTTGATTTTTTAACAAAAATCTAAAAAAGTAGTTGATAATGTATAGGAAACAAGTGAAATAATTTCACCCCTCTGGCAGAAAACCATATTTTTATGACTCGGTTAAAAAGATATTTTTTACATACAGCCAGTAAGGGGGTCGTACTGTTCACCAATGATCTGATTAGCTTGTTTCTTGAGTGGAGCATGTGGTCCTGACTTAATGCAATACTAAAATCTAATTCTTAACATGCTTAACATTTTAAAAGCAGCTGATTCCAATGAGGAAAAAAAAAGAAAATATTTAAATGGTTTGATATGTTAAGATTGAGGTATATGCTGTCTCCCAAATGCACTTGTGTTTACTTAATGTGATGTGGATACTTAAGTATTTATTCACCACACCTCTTTCTTTTGAGTGACTGGTAAAAGGACCAAAATGCTTGGCCTTGATGGCTGTTGCAATAATTTGGTGAGGAAAGACGATTTTCCTTCCCAAAGATATTACTGACATTGTTAATCAGGCACAAAGTGTAGTTTAAAGTATTCTAACCTACTGGAAAGAAGTATCTTTCTCTCTTTTTTTCTTCCTCAGAACTACTGATGTATTTATTTTAAGCCACCTTCCTCTGTTCTGTGTTGTTGTTGTTGTCTCCTCAGTTTGAAGCATCAGGTCTGGTTAGATCAAAGTGTTTTGTTTGTTCCAAGTAGCTGGGGGAGGTTGTGAGCAGATCCAACAGTTTCCCTAACATAATGTTTTGTCACTATATGTGGAGAGTAAATAGGTTAAATCTGCCCCAGGGTCCTCTAAATATTAATTCTGAAAACGGGGAGGTTAGCAGCCACTTTATCCAACACTTGAGCTGTGTCTGAAATTGTTCGCTAATTCACTATAAAGAAAAAAAGTATTGCATTCACATTGTATTGCATTGTTGGATTATTTTTGGGAATTCCAGCAGCACTACAAAATGGGGGACTACACTAAATTGGGAACTTTGTATTGTGCAGTGAATGAAACAGCCCTAGCTATTTGGTCTTTAGGGAAATATTTGCCATATTGGTAAAAGTGTAAATTTGCTGCATTATAACCAGTTGTGGTACTATTTTAGCCTGGGAGGTTATTGTCCTTCAGTTTCCAGTTAATAATCGGTGCCCATTTTGGTTTTTGCACTAAACCCAGTCTGGGACAACAGGCTAGTAAAAAATTCCATTCAGATTGTAATTTTTCTTCGTGGTAACAGTTTTTGTACTGAATGTCATCACGCAGTCAAGTCAAGCCTTAAGATTACACTTTTCTAGGACAACATTTTCAAACTGCCCATATCAACAAGGAGTGGTTATCCACTTACATCTGTTATCTGCCTTATCTAACTGTTAGCTGTTAGATTTAAACCTGTCAATGTTGCTGTTTAAATGAATGCCAACGGTGGCTTTCTCACACATTTGGATATTACTTTCTGAAATAAATGTTTAAATGGTTCCATGCACAGATGGGCTATGACGGCATAGATTACTCATCAGTTGCATTTGGAATCCTTCTGGTACTCTTGTTTTTCATAATCATGATTGAGATATACAGTCAGGTATTTATCATTAGGAATACCACTTTGGTTTATTCTGCAGCTGATATTCCTATTGACATCAAGTCTGACTCAGCTCTGAGCACTTGGGGCATTTTGATTGGAAGACTGTCTACAGTGATTTCTGATATATTTCAAGCACAAAAAATAACAATACTCAATCACTTTCAGGTAATTAATAGGTTTCAGGAGGGGAGGAAAGTATAATCGTGTCAGGTGGTTGATTGAAAACCATAATTATCTGTGGGTTATTAAGTTTTGTCCAGAATCCCTGGTCTGGAAGACAGAATATTTCTTTCAAAATCACTAAATGGATTTTATTTATCTGTGCAAGTCTTAATCGCAAGCTACAAAAACAAAGTTCATAAGGTGTTTTGTTTTTTGTACTGGTGCTGAATATTTACAAGGCACTAGTGTGTACTGCACAGTATGTTTTTCTGTACTACTGTACATACCTGCTGAGGGGAAAGCCTTGTCTTTGTCACAGAGGAGTCAGAGAAGAGGGTATGCATTATGACTTGTAATTTACAAATACTTTCTCTTTTCCTGTTGTTCAAATTTCAAATAAATACATGATTTTATTGTGTTACAAGCCTTGCTCTTTGGATTTTCTATGCAGGTAATTGGCATCATTCACTGATCATCATCATCCATGTTTTCTGTAATCACAACATTGTTCAGCTGTGTCGTCTGCAAATATACTGGACTTTGATGTTTGTCTGCATTCGTCATGTCGTAATCGTCATGAATATCTGGATTATAATTCATTCATTACCCAATAATGAACTTGTATAACTGCTAACTAACTTGATGGCTTCTTAGAAACCCTGAAACCCAACATTTATAAGGTATGACCCAATTTAAGGGATGTTCTAGTAGAAACCCAAAATACAAGTATGGAAATTAGCATAATGTGGGAGCTTTAAAGATTCTATTCATGATTTACTTTTATTAACCATTAATAAACTACTTACAATGTATAAACCCTTTATAAAGGGACTATATGTGACTTATCAGAGAATGGTACCCACTCAAAATACTTATATCCTGTCTCCTTTACTGTTTGAAAGATAGTCCTCTTAAAAATAAATGAGTTTCGGAGCTTTTAATGAAAGAAAATGTGTATAGCCTATTAAAACACAAACTACTCAAATTGTACCACATATGATACAACACTGTTCTACTCTCAAAAATAACCCTAAAGTGAAGTGGAGCTTTAGCCGACTCCACTGGGTGCTCCGCAGACCTACAGAGACACGGCAACAGTTGTCATGACGACCGTGATACACTTATCACCCTCCAAGGTAAGACCGCTGGCTGGCTTGTAGCTTATATAAAATGAAATGAAATGACATTTCGAGCCTCGAGGTGATATGTTTTAAATCACAGCTAACTAAATGTCACTATGACACAATGTGAGTTATTCTTTCCGTTCTGCAGTGTTAGTGCTAAATTGCTAATTTGGCTAATAAAATACCCTCTTTCTCAACAAGACCCAGACAGTAACGTTACATGTAGCTAAGTTAACGTTATATTGTAATTATGCATCGACATGGACTTTGTGTCTGTGTTACCCCCACATGAGTTTATAATTACTTTGTAAGCTTTAGATATATAGCTAGCTATTTACAGTGGTGTAGCTAACTGAGTAGGCTACATTTAGTTAAGTAACGTTAGCTAGCTAGCTACTTACTGTAATTTTTGGACAGTTCTGTAAAGTTTTGATTTAACGTTACTTTACTCTAATAACGTTATATCTATTTCATGCTGCTTTATACTTTTACTTCACTACATTTCAGAGGCAAATGTTGCAGATTTTATTCCAAATATGTTCAGTTGACAACTAATAACTATGCAGAGTCACACTTTACAAAACACATGATCGTCTTACAAAATGTGTTTTTTACAGATGAGACTACAAAGCAGTTAGGAGCTCAACATTAAAATACTTCCTACACGTTAATGCATCAGTAATTGGTAATTCAATATATAATGTAACACTCTTAAAAGGACAATTCTGTATGATGAATGTATGAATTTTAATAGTTTAGATAATAATTGTTATCTGTCCTTGGTATGAATGCTGAACCTTTCCTTGTGATGGGGTATTTTTTATTACATGGAACTGATCCTTTAGCTACTTAACTAAAAGATTACAGTACTTTTTCTTCTTCCACCACTGCATATACATCTGCATGGTTAGACATAACTTGAGACAAGGGGGGGGAAGTGTGTGCAATCTTTTCGTAGAGTATTAATGATAACTCCTGTAGATTACCATGATCTCTTGAAAACACCATTGAAAATACAAAATTCAAAACAGAATACGTTGTATACATGTTTGTATTTATTTTGTATTCGTAGGATGTCCATGTACACCAGAGAAGGTACCCAAGACCCATATATGGAGGCAGCTTGCAAAACAGAAACATCCAGAATGAAAACGCCTAGTTTGGAACTGTACGGTGCAACACAGGTACAGATGGGGAGTTTAAAGTTATTGGGTTATTTCTGGAAAGGAATTCATGTTAAACATAACATACTTGACAAACCATCTGCCAAAACCCTTTCTAAACTGTATAATATGTTCACCCCTAGCACAATAATAATGTCCAAAAGGGATCTACAGGCACACAAAGCCCTTGCTTTTTAATCTACTAATGACAATAAATAGGCTACTGAATAAAAAGATTAGTGTTTTCCAAAGGAAATGTGGGTATTCATTTTTTCGCTGTGACTTATCCATTAGCTTCCAGAGAGCACCAACTGCTTGGCGTGCTCGGAAGACGGCAAGTACCTCAGCCTGGGTCACTCCCAGGGCTTGTCTGTGTGGTGTGCATCTTCTCTGATCTGTGCTGCAGAGTGGCTGCAGGACACACTGGAAATAACATCTATTCAAATGACCAGAATGGCTGAGAGAGCCTATCTGCTTGGCACCATTGATGATATGGGTGGGTAGTACGCATCTCTCATTCATCCTCTCCTGCATTAACCATGTAGATAGTCAGATTTTTGCAAATTAACAAATACAGATTTATTATAATGTGTACACTTGAAATGCTCTAGCTCAGAGATCTTCAACAGGGGCTCTGGGACCCCTAGGGGGTCCTCAGAGTCACTGCAGGGGGGCCTCCAAATTATTGTTTATTTTTGAAAGTTTTTTTCAAAATTGAAATGTCATAACATGAATCCAACATATTATTAGCAAATATAAATCCCCAATGATGATAGGCTTACTGGCCTATATTGTAGTCAATAAGATAGCCATCCACATTGAAACATACACAGTGTAACATAAAGAGATAATTTATAAAATCACGCCAAAAATTATTTTAATATCTTAGTATTCTATGCAAAAAAGGCATGTATAAAGGCTTTAGGCCGCCCTGTCCATTATTATAGGCCTAGTTTAATATGCAACTTCATTTTATACAATATGTCGTAGAGCGGTCCCTGCTCCGTCTCTTTTTCAGTTAAGGGGTCCTTGGTTTAAAAAACATTGAAGACCCCTGCTCTAGCTTGATGTTGACGTCATGAATTATTACTGAACTGCACTGAGACAATAATACCTGTTAATTAGAGGAAAGGAAGGTTCAAACTGGATTCACCGTCATACTGACATCAGCTGTTATCATCTTCCACTACAGGTGTTGCCAGAGTCTTTGCATATCACCGTGAAGGCATTCACCTCCTCAGTGTTATTAACATCATGGTGCGTATTGTCAGTGTAATTTCTCCAGATACACCTTGTACACCTTGGACTGTTTGTCCACCACCAATTCTTTTGTACTTAAAAAAGAAAAAAATACAGGAGAAATCTTAATTTCTTCTTTCGCCACAAGAAAATTTGTTGAGGATAAATCAAGCAGTTTTATCTCTCTTTGTTTTGAAAAAGGTTGTGTATATTCACTTTTGAATTTATGTAATTCCTTTTAAAACAAAAGTGAAGAATAACAGATTCAAAATAATCATTTCAATATCAGGAAAATATCAACAGAAGGAGCATTTGCTTGACATTTGAACTGTCTGAAGGGGGAGATTATGGAGCTGCGTCAATCAGCTGTAAGTAGTGACTTTACTCTGAGTCTGAGCTATTTTTATTATGTGATTTTAAAAACTTCACATTCAAATAGTGATTCACATGGCTTTCACATCTCTACCAGGTAACAGTATTGTTTGGCTCGAGGTCTACCACTTTCCCTCAGAAGCATGGCTGAAAGAGTTAGACAAGAGAGAGAGAGAAAAACAGGTAGGTACAGAATTTGATTGGTAGGCTGGTTTGAACATTGATAGTGTATCCACTGTTTTTTGGGGATTCCTAGTTTTAAATTGAATGTATGCTATTTTAACTGCTGTCAGATACATACAAATATGTCATTGAATTACAACTTCAATAACTTTACATTTTTTGTTATTTTTAGAAAAAGAAAAAAAAGAATTAATTTTTTTATCCTCAGGACCCAAACCTATCCGGAGATCTGGATGTGAAATTGTCTCCAGTTGCAATGGTGATTAAAATCAAGCCACCCAAAATTCCAGCAGGTATAACTGAATCTAGAACAGCAATGTATGTAACCATTGTGTGGTTGGTTGATTGAACAGAACAGAAATCCATTTTGTGTATGCGCATTGTGGGTATGTGTAACTGATGCAGAGGTGTTTGCCCGTATGTATCTCTGTCTGTGATTGCATAATGTATCTCTTGTTTTAATGACTGAAGTGTCCCAAAAGTAATTTATGTTATTGCTGTTACAAATATAATTAACAATAAGCATGAGCACACATTCCAGGTAAGAATCAATATCCCAGCATGTTTCTGATGTTTTGCAGGGACGGCATTAGATGATCCCCTTAAGGTGCTGCAAATGACAGACTTTTTTACGCACTGTTTGGCTCTGGATGTAGACACCAGCAGCAGTCGTCAATGGGAGGAGCAGTCTTTTGATACAAGTGCAGGAAAAACAAAGGAAACTGATGAAAGCCCAAGGTACGATAAAGTTTACACACATATAGTACAATCAGCATTTCACAGCTGAGCTCTGTTGTAGATTGTATACCTCTAATACATTGTCTTTGATTGAAGTCTTGGCATGAAATATTTTTTAGCCTTTTAAGTTTCTTTTTATATTTTGGTCGGGCTTAGTTAGGACCCCTGACTCCTCTGAAACCAAAATTGTACCATTGGTAATATCGCCTGGAAATTATGTAAACCATTAAAATGCATGCAGATGCTCAGCCCTTTTCTTCTGTCATATCAGTTACATGGAATCTTTTTCAGACGTTGCACCCAGCACTTTCTTCTGCCTTGTGGTCAGTTTCCTGGTGACAGTAAAGCAAAGTCTCAGCCAGGTTTGTAATGGAGAGGGGCGGAGGGTTTAGCTTAGTTTTCCAGTATTTGAAATGTGCGTGTTGAATATGTGAATTTTCTATGATTGGCTAGTACTGTTTCAAAGCCCTTTACACTAAAAGATGTGCCAAAAGTAGTTGCCATGCTCCTATTAATGTCATCTTTAATCTCTAACCTTTTCTCAGATGGATTACCTGTTGCGTTCTGTGTGTGGTGGGGTGGCAGCCATCATCTTCTTCAGTTTTTGCTGCAAAAAGCACCAAAGAACAAACCAGGTAGGATATTTATTTGTTCAGTGATGAATCTGGCTTGCTGTTAATAGCTCACATCTAATTTACTTTTTCATTTGTCCTAGAGGTGGTAATTGGCATACATTTCTGGTTTTGACCCTTCTCTTTTTGAAGCAGATGTGGAACCCATGCCAGATGTGTTGTGGCCAAATGCAAAGGAAATCCTTTGCTCTGCTGTTAGTAAATGCACCCGTTACATAGCTCTTGGGCTTGATGATGCTTTGGCGTGTGTGTGGGACAGGCAGTCTGGTGAGCAAATCCTAAATATTTCTACTTTCACACTTCCATGATTCATAGAATTTATTCGAGCTCTTCGTCTCAGTTAGTTGTGAGATATATTTTGGAGTTTTGACTGAAAAGCGATAATGAGAATGAATCGTTGAAGGCTGCAGCAACACTTTTAAACACTGTTAGAGGTTTGCAATATAAATGGCCGGTTTGATTCTCATTTTCTTATCCTTCTCTCAGGGTCTCCATTGTCTGTTGTCTTGGTGTCAGCAGCAGACAGTGCCTTCTTTAGGATGCAATTTGTGGATTACTGGCCAGAATCTCCTGATGATTCCCTGACTTTTACTGCAGAAAAAGTCTATATTTTGGTGTTGTGTAAAAGTGGAGCAATGCATACAGTCACTACAGGACGAGGGGCACAATCCTGCACAGTGCAGCTCTCTGAAAGGTTGCTTGAGTTTGACATACTTCCATATTTAATGTATGCATCTAACTTTTTTCCTGTCAAATGAAATGCCATTATATATGTATCAAAGAAAACATTTTCACACATGATTTCCTAAATCTCTACAGGCCAAAAGACAGCGGCGACCTCCCAACTGTCACTGCATCAGTGCCGTTCCTGCAGAGTTTGGTAGAAACACTGACGTTGTTGATAAAAGGTTCAAAGGTCATAATAAAATAAGGAATTTACAGTGTTATAATTTTCAACTCTTTGGGTCCTGCTGTCTTATTTTTCTTGCCTCAACTAGTCACTTGTGGTGCAAAGAAATGGAAAAATGTTCCTCCAAGATGTCATCAACAAAACCACTGTGTGCTTCTTGATTCCTCCCACAACTCATCTGATTGCCACACCCTGCAATCCTGTTTATGCTCTGAACAGCAAACAGCAGACTCTGTTCATACAAGGTAAACCCAAAGCCACATTTTAGTTCAGTTTTGCATTACACAATAGCAGGATAATCACTGGTGACGTTCTAGAAGAGTATGACTTTCATATGTATGCAAAAAAAGAAATTGAACTATTTAACAAAATGCTTTCATGTCTTATGCAGGTGACCAGAACCACAGCTGCAGTCCTTCTGAAGGAGGAAGCCAGAGTCAGCTTTTCATCTTCCGTTTTGGAGAGGCTGACATCATCAAGCAATATGTCGTTTCACTTCCAGACTCTCCACGACAACTAAACACACTGAGCTGTGTTAATCTAGAGGAAACCTGCAATCTCTACCTCCACCAAAGGTTGCATTCTTTTTGTCTGTAGGCAGGCAGCTATAATCTGAATGTGTGGTGTGCAATTCTTTTTTGAAAATGTACTCCAAAGATGAGTCAGATGATATGTAGACTCCCACCCTAAGGACAAAGCACAAACAATTCATAGTTAAATGTTTAGGTTAAGTAAAGTCATGCCATGTATTTATTGTTTTCATGTGCAGAGCGCTGTCTGTGGAAGAAAGGAACAAAGCTATGACGCAGACATGGAAGCAGCTACATGAAACTGCTGTGATGGTGCAACAAAGACACAGCAGAGCTGCAGCCAGCTGAAGAACAGCAACAAATCTTTTTTTGTACAGAGGTACTATTGTATGTAGTGTTTGTGTGCATGTTCATTTTATGTAATGCCTCTTTTAATTCCCAACACCTTTACTGCACTATTCTCCTCGACATATATATATATATATATATATATATGGTCAAAAGTTATACTACTGTTCAAAAGTTTGGGGTCACACAAATTTCCATTCCACTCCATTATAGACAGAATACCAGCTGATCTGAGTGGGTGGCTGATCTTTAATGCAATATCTACATTGCCCATAATCAGCAACCATTCATCCAATGTTCCAAAGTCACATACTGTTTACTAATCTGATATCATTTTAAAAGGCTAACTGAGAAAACATTGGAGAACTCTTTTGCAATTATATAAGCACATAATGTAATCTGAAAACTGCTGCCCTGAATAAAATAAGTAATGCAACTGATCTCAGCTGGTATTCTGTCTATAATGGAGTGGAATGGAAATTTCTAAGTGACCCCAAACTTTTGACCAGTAGTGTGTGTGTGTGTGTGTATATATATATATATAGTCTGTATTTATGTTACTTACTTACTAAAAAAAAGTATAAAGTAAGTGAAAAAGATACTTAAATGTGTTTGAATCATCTAAAGACATTGCCTTGAACATAGTTTTGCATACAACGTTTAATACTACCCCACAGGTCCAAACATGACCGTACATTACCAACATAGCCCAAATCTCCAGTTTCATTTGCTTTTAAGACAAATCAAACAGATTTGAATTTGTCTTACCATACAAAAAAGAATGGCATTGTTTCTTGTGTTGAATTAGGCAACATTTTTATGCCTCCGCGCCGGTGGCAAACCTGTTTTCAGGTTGTCCGTCTGTCCCGTTCTTGTGAACGCGATATCTCAGGAACGCCTAAAGGGAATTACTTCAAAAATGCCACCCAGGATGGTTGTGATTGGTTTAAAGAAATAAAAAGAAGCCAGAACGTTTTTTTTCCCTATCCCAGAATGTTAACTTGTGCAGCCAGATTATACTCCAGCACTGACAGAGCGCTGTGGAGATAGGTCTGGCAATGTGAGACTAAGGTCACTTTGACCCCACATAACACATTTTTTGGCCAAAACTCAAGAATTCATACACTAAACATAACAAATGTCTAATAGGATAAAATTATGAAGTGATGATATTTTATACCCAAAAGCAGGGGCGATTCTAGGATCTGACCTTTGGGGGGGCTCAGCCCCTAACGAGCAGTTGATAGCAGTTAAGCTAGGGGGTCCGGGGCATGCCCCCGTACGTTTTTCTTTTTTTAAACCCTTAAATCATGACTTCTGGTGAGATTTGGGAAAAGAAATAGACAGATTGAGACATGCAATTATGAAAAACTATCAACAGATTCAAGGCATCTGCTGTGAAAAAAGATGGCAACTACAAAGCATGATTATTGCAGCACATACCCAGGGGTGTCGGACTAGGGGGGAAAAGGGGACTGAGTACCCAGGGCCCTCATGTGAGGAGGGCCCAAAAAGATGCTAGAATGAATAGCTGTGGATGCAGGGAGGGGCCCATAGAAAATGCCTTTCTACAGGGCCCAGAATTTTGAGCTACGCCCCTGCACATACCTTGAACTGGTAAAATAAGCCTTAACATATTTTTAGACAGGATTATTCATGTTTTTTCTGCTGTTAATTTTCAACTTTTTCATTTACATCATTGATAGAAACTGATATGGTTATACAGCTAAATGATGAATAATCTAATCTAATAATGCCTCCGAACCAGATGGGGAAAATCCAACATCTCTTTTTCTTAAGAGCCTGGGCCTGATAATAAAAGCATTTACTCTAATACAACAACTACATTATATGATAAGTAAGACATCAATAAATCTGAGAAGACCAACTTTAATGATGAGCCACAAAACAATATTATGCAATACAGGAATAGGATGTATATAGCAAAAATCCATGAAATGCATGTGTAAATATAATGTGAATGGAATATTTTAAGTGTTTTTCCCCGTACAATATATGTCCACTTTCTCACCTGGTTCTTCCAGGTCCCTCTCTTTGTCCACGCTCTCTCATCCTGCTCTCTCTCTCCATCCTCCTCTCTCCCTCTATCCCCCTCCCTCCGTCATATCACTGACAATCACATACAAAACATTTTGTAATCAACTAGAAAATAATCTTCAAATAAAAGAGAAAACAAAACACAGTAGTCCTCTATTCTCCTCACTCCTTTGTGCTGTCAACCAGAAGGCAAATGTAATCAACTAATCAACAGAGAATGTATTGTGTAGGCTACCAAAGGTTATACATTCACCTATTTATAACATATGTGAATATGGGATTGGTGTTCAGTGCAGTGGGATAATGTTAAAGGCTTATTATTGCGGCTGTAAGCAGTCCAAAATAGTTCTGCTGCGAAGGGCTAAACACTGAGAGATACACACTGTGACACGCTCGAGATTGTATTGCAATGATTTTTATTCTTCTTCTTCCACACGTAAAATACACTTAGCACTGCAGTTACCAAATGTAATTGTTACCTGGTGAGTAGAATAATTGCGTTAATGCAGCGTAATGCATGATGCGGTCAACAGAAAGTGTTCGCTCCCAGGCTCACCCCCTCTCTGTCAATGCCCAAAAAACCCAGGTGCACATGTGAAGCAAACAAATAGATTATCACTTTTGCTCAAACCGCGATGAAAACGCCCACCACCTGCCATATCAGTGCACAACACAATAATCAACAAACAACATAAATGAGACCATAAACAACATCCAATATGTGGCTCCTACACTTATCTTATACTTTATCTCCTGAACCTGGCTGTTTTCTTAAAAAAAAAAAAAAGAAACGTATATCCATATATGGGGAAACAGACTGTGGGTCAGGGTTTGTTGTTCCAGTGTTTCAGTTCTGATATGAATGAGTCTGATGATCCGTCAGGTCGTTACAGCAGGCTATTAATAGCACACTTAAACTTACTCCTAAGCTACATTTGCCTACAGTTAGCAATTTTGTCTAACGTTGCACAACAAAATTGGACTCTGTGGTGAATAAGCTAGGCTAATTCAGATATGATTGCCATCATTAGTGATCAGGGAATCACAGATTGGTTCCACAAATACTACACCTGTAGCCTACTTAACGTGTTCATTCGATTAGATTTAGATTTAGATTTTCACTCCATTAGCCATACCTTTTCAGTGGTTGAAAGTAGCCATACTCTGACGACCGAATTCCCCAAAGTTATCTGCGCAGACTGAACAGTAGGCTGAGGCGCCCTCGTTCAGGGAATCGCAGATAGGCTGTTGACTTTAGGCTACAACTGAGCTGAGCCTGTCGGCATTTATCCTATTCCTTCGCTAAAATGAGGTTTGCAAAAGTAATAAGGTTTGAGCACTAAACGATTTCACAAAATCACAATGATAAGGACTTTATTTTTCAGGGGTGCTGAGATGATTTTTAGCCTAGCGCCACCTAGCGCCACCTATGCCCAAAAGGTTAAAGGTCAACTTCACTGTGACATCATGATGTTCTGCAAAAACGCTTTGCTGACCCTTATTAAGCGCTATAACTCAGGAACAGAAGGGGAGATTGTGCGTTGAAGATGTGTGTAAAACATCCTTGTTTTGCCGTAAAATACACTTAATACCTTTTTAATAAATTGGTTGGCAGAGGAATGCAACCACGAGGCAGTAATTCTAGTTATATCTGTGGTGCTGGAAGGCTGTCCTAATATGTATTTTAAAAGCATGACTGTATTCAGGCTTATCATGACTGGGCTGTATTTAGTAGTCATGGCACGTAGGCTTTTTGTTGTCTTTGGGGTCTTTGGATGTTTCATACGTCACGTTTTTAATGTCAGAAGACACACAAAACCAGGACAGGGTGCAGAGATTTTGCTTAATTTGATTAGTATTTTATAATCTGTCATGCAACAGTATTGAAAAAATACTCATTCGGGGCTTTGACTGTCTATACTGTGAAAGTTTAGGTTTAGGCAGTAACAAAAGAAGAGGTATGTTCTTGGGCAGCTAAACAGTCTCATGCCACTGATACAGTTTTTAATAAAATGGAAAGAAAAACAAATGTTTGATTTAACTCTATGACCCCTTGATCCTACTGAGAAGTTATCCCAATATTTAGCAAAATGGAAAGTGAAAATAATGAATCAATTTCAGTTTTGAAGGCATTTCTTTGTAAAAAAGCAAAGGCAGAAACCCTGCTTTTCAGGTTTATGCACATAAGAACAATGGAGACTGGTGGGCAGCATTTGTAGCTGAGTGCTATAGTTTTATGTGTGCCAAACTGACACATTCATATTCAAGGGAGCATAATTAACTACTACATATTTCTTAATCTATTAGAGAGCATATTGTTCATCCATAACCAATCAGCAATGTGCGGCTGTTAAATGATTCCTGATTGGCTTTATGTACTAGGTTAGATTCAATAATGGGAATTCTTGTGCTAGAATGTACAAGTGGTGGAGCGCTTTTTTTTATCATTTGTATGGCATCTCTCCTATTGTTGGTGTAGAAACATGTTACTACATTGTTGCATCACTTGTACTCCATCTTCAACAATCATATCAGATCATACTGTAGTGTCTCTCTGTGAAATGGAACTGGTACTGATACAGATTTTAATATGTGCTTGAAAGGCTTATTTGAATTTCTAAAAAGCTTTACTGAGGCTTGATGCCAAAAGGCCAAACGTCATTGAGAGTGTAATGAAAGCGCAGGTGCTCTATTCAAAGAGTCTTGCATGTGTTATTGTCAATATCAGATTTGTACCGGGGAAAAGAAAATCAGACAATAAAAACAATGAAGCAACAGCCTCTTAAATTAAACTAAGCACCTACAAAGAGGCACAGACTTTATTCTAATCCTTGTCACTGTTTGCTGTGGGTTTGATGTTATTTAGTAAGTTGCTAGTAAGTGGAACTTTGAGTGGAACTTTTTTGTTACATAAAATGAATAAATGCTGAAACGATGAAATGAAGTTGATAAAAGGAGTAGTTGGACATTTTGGGAAATATACCTTTTTTGCCTTTTGCCAAGAGTTAGATATGAGAATAATCTACAGTATACCACTCACATGTTGGTATGGCAGCCGATAGCTGAACACATTGAACATTTTAAATAAATAAAAAAATAAGGACCACTTTTTTAATCGTGGTGGCACACTGTATTTATGTATTTATAAATGAAATGATTTGCTGTTCTCAATTTCAGTACATGCATGCAGAATAAGTTAATGATATATATAGGCATCAATTTAAAGAATGGTTACAGTTTCTTATCTCAGTTTTAAATGATGATGCTTGTAGCCACAGTATAGAAGTGTATTCATTTCATTCAGCCATGTGCTCTGGAGGGCTGAAATACACCCCTGTGCCCGGATTAAATACTTTTTCAAGCGTTAATACACTACTTCTAAAATTGCATGTGCCAATCTCTCACTTGGCTCCATTTAAGGTTAGGTGAGTCACTGCCCCTGATCCTACCAGTCTCAACCATTCTGTGTTCTGTACAAAATAAGAAAAATGCATGTTTTTTCTCCCATAGAGCTGAGGGTGATTTTAAAGATGTTTGTTATCTCTGCCACATATACAATTTGTCACTATTAGAAATAGAATCAATCAAATAGAAATGGCCTTTCCATTTGGACACTATGACTCATCACTGATTAGCAGCAGCAGTCCCCTCAGGGATCCTACTGCTTAAATTCACTACAGACATAGAAGTGTGTTTGCATGAGAGATCTGCACATTGCATGGCATTGCTGTGAAACAGGAATTTGCATTCTCACAATTTCAGCTATATTTGTTGATAATTATTCATTTTTCCACATGGCTTGTTGTAACTGTACCCTTTGAAAATCAGCAACATTTCCAACAGTAATGGATTCACAATAGATACTTTAAACACCAGTGAATACATTTATTTCAAGATGACCACAAGATACAATGTACAGAGCATATACATTTCTTTATAACAGAAGCTTGTTATGTTAGTGTATTGTCATGTGTGTACTTATTTTATGAAGCTTCCCCTCTTCAAGGAAATGATTTTCCTTTGTGTTTTTATACAGAACCATGTTACAATTTGTGTCAAAAGCCAAAATGACACACAGACCGTCAGACACTAAATAAATCAAACTAAATAAAACAGCTTCTCCACCCTGTACTCTCCTCATATGATGCTCTCAAGGCTGGACTGCTTCGGATCTCTCTCTGCATCATTGTCTGCTGTTAAAAATCTGCTTCTTGTTGACGTCAACTCTGCTTTGCTGTGGTTATCATCACTGCTCAACATGAACTTGTCCTGGCTGGCAGGGCTCACCTCTCTTTTCAGTGGCAAAGAGTTGGTAGCACAAGTCAAAGATGCAGTTAAAACCGTCATGTTGTCCAGGTTGGACTTCGTGGTGGCATTGCAGTAAAACCTCCGGAGCCCCTTACGGAAGTGAATGGTGAACAGGCCGTAGATGACTGGGTCCAGGCAGGCGTTGACGAGCCCAAAGATGAACAGGATGTGGGTCAGTGAGTGGGAGACCTTCCCCCTCAAGGTCCTCAGGGAAGAACCAGTACCAGAGGCCCAGCAGGTAGTATGGAGTCCAGCAGATAATGAAAGACGAGACAATCACAATACTCATTTTTAGAGTTCTCATCCGGGCTCTGGGGATGTTATTCTTTGAACACCGCAAATGCACTTCATTGGAGGGCACTAGGAGCAGAAAAGATGACGGACACATTATAAAAGGCTTAAATGCAAGCAAACAATAAATACTCTGTTTAAAATATGCAAAATGTAGTGCTAGTATTGCCTTTTGCATTCAAATTTTGTGTAAAAGATAATCAATCATAAACCTCACAAATAGGAGTGGTTCACTTTTAGATTGATGTTGTAGAGAAAAGATAGAGGTACAACTATTTTTTTAATGTGACTTTTGTGACCAGATGATAACAGCTGTTATCAAGTGTCACTTGTCTCAATTGTTTTGTGATGCACTTTAAAAGGCTGGATCACCCAAATTACAAACTAACTTGTGTCTCACTTATAACGCAGATAGTTTGAGTCTTATTGGGCCAGGTTATAAGGTTTTGGTCTCTGAGATTTCTGACTTTTAACTGTCTACAGTCACACTAGCAATGCTTTGCACTAAATTCTAACATGCTTTCAATGACAACATGTGAATGTTTAGTAGGTATAATATTTACTATGTCCACCATTAGTGTGTTAGCATGCTAATATTGGCTAATTAGCACTAAACACAAAGTAAAGCTGAGGCTGACAGGAACGTGATTAGTCTTAGTCAGGAATCGAGTATAAGTTAAGGGATCAACAATGCTATTAAAAATGTATCCTCTGACCACCATAGATATCTGCACCAAATTTAATGTCATTTCATCCGATTGTTGTCAAGACGTGTCACTAAAAACCCAAAAATGTAAACCTCATGGTGGCGCTAGAGAAAAAGTCCGGGCATCATCTTCTGGGGATCATGAATTTCACTGCAATCCATCAGACCGTTGTTTAGATATTTCAGTCTAGAAAGTGATGGACCGACTTCCTGATCAACAGACAGACATTGCCATCTAGAGCATGAAACATCTTTTTTTAGAAAACAATTTCCCCTTTTACTCTGAATAATCTGTAGAATACACTGTTCACATCTAAGGACTATTTCTTCAGTAGATTTATTTAACTGATCAACGATTCAGACTCCTTTTGAACTCACAGTTGTCCTTTTTCAGTCGTTTGGAGATCTCACAGAAGATCCTGGTGTAGCAGGTGATCATGATGACCAGAGGCAGCAGGAACAGGCAGGAAAAAGTGAACATGTTGTAGGCCGTTTCATGCCAGTGAGTGACAAAACTTCCACGTGTGGCACACTGAGTGAATTCCTCGGGGTGAATGATGGTCACATTGTGAAAAAGGAACATCTGAGGAGGGAAAGGAACAATAATTAGAAAGGCATGGAGACACCATTCATAGCTACTCCCATGTGTTTGGTGGCCATATCATCATTCACTGATAACTTTCCATGTCCTGGATGCCCTGCTGTCACCCATAGAGGCTGTCCCAGGACATGAAATATTGTAAGTAGTTTTATAGAAAACACATTTTACCACATATTTCACATACCTATAGTGCTATTTAGATATGCAGATAGTTTTGTTTTATGTGCCCAGGTTTTGCGATATCTGTTTCTCAGAATGGTTAGGTTTGTTCAGGTGTAGGCCTGTGTGTTGGCTGCACTAGACAAAATATGACAACAAATGTATCTCAATCAATAATTCTTTAATAAATGTCAGTCTACAGAATCCAGCCTAATGGTAAATGAGCAACAGATGGCTCAGAGGGAATAAACTACTGACCATATTCATTGTAGTGATGGAAACAGTTACTGAATTTTGGATAACAAACCATGGAGGCATATGCTATATCAGGCAGTGGCCATACCATACAATACCTGTTCACAGGATAAATTCATTGTTGAATTTAGTCTCTTTGTGCAATTTGATCACAATAAGAAACAGATTATTTAATGTTCCCTGTTCTGCAGGCTGAGGCCAGACGCGACACATCAGCTGGCTTCACATTTCTTTGTATGAATGGCCCCTTAATATTGTTCACATTGATCTTTGCATGCATAACCTCCCACATGCCAATTAATACATATTCAGGTTAACAAAACAAAAACTCTTCCTGCTGATGGGATCATCATTTCAGACTGATGTTGGGAAGGTGACTGACAGCCACACATTTCATACTTTTCATGAGCAGTTGTAGAAAAGGATTATTACTGATTATTATTATTATTATTATTATTATTATTATTATTATTATTACTACTAACAGATTGTAAATCACTGCATATAAAATATTCATGTCAACAATTTAAATCAAATTAAGAATTATATCAGAGTATTGAAAGTGGCCATGTTCCTCTGTGCATTTCAAACCAGCCACTTTTTAGACAGGACATGTTTAGTGAAAACATGCTTATAGCCTAATCTAATGAAAACCATATCAATGAACACCTGACCTTACCTGAGGGACTGACAGCATCACACTCATGCCCCACGCCACAGTCAGCATGACTCTGTTCCTCTTACTGGCTTTACTGATAGCCAGAGGGTTGAGGATGGCTGACTGCCTATCCAGACTAATCACCACGGTGACAAAGGCGCAGGAGTACATCGCCTGCAGCTTAAGAAACATCAGTAGCCTGCAGGCAAAGTCCCCAGCGAGCCACTGGACTGTGATGTTCCACACGGCATCCACAGGCATCACAATGAAGGTGACCAGCAGATCAGCCACCGTCAGGTTGATTATCAGCACCCTGACGTGGGATTTGCGTTTTCCATCTCTGTGTGCCGCCCAAAGCACAGCAAGGTTGCAAAAGGCAGATATGCCACATAGAATGCAAGTAATAATCACTCTGATTTTGGCTGCTGTGGTGAATGTGGGCAGCTGCAGGGCATCATCCTCCACTGTCCAGTTGGAAAAGGGCGAGGAATTGTTGCAGCTAACGTTCAGTTGGTGGTCTGTTGTCAGGTGATACATGGTTGCTGCAGAGTCACACAGAGTGGCGTTCATTTTCTGAGGCTTGCAGAGGAAGCAACATTCTACTCAACCACTGTGAAGATCAGTGCTGATAACAAGAGTAAAGCAAAAAGAGGAAATCAGGTTCAAGATGGATGTATCACAGGCGATGAAGTAGGCGCCGGTCATCCAAACAAACCTTCCCTGAATGAGTACTACAATGTCTCTAATACAGCTCATCAAGAGGAAGTAATATGAATATATGGAAGTGTGTTTCGCATTTCAAATCAGTGAGGTGGAAAGCTGAAGCTCACACACTGTAAGGAACATGGAACTTATGAATACAGTCCATTTAGCTAATATTATATGGCATAAACTCATTCACAAGTCCATGTTTTCCTAGAGTGCATCTAATCGTGATAATATGCAACAACAATTTACAAATGGCAATCTGCTGTTCAGAATTCCTCGTTTTCATAACATGAGAATAGGAAGACAAAAACTTTTTCGGATTTATTAATGATGTAATTCATAATATAATGATATCATAACCACAATATTCGTTTCTCAGTCAACAACAATTTGAAAACTAAAAACAAAGGTCACCTATGACAAGTCTTTGTTGTGTTAGCCCTTTTTTACCACAGTATCATGATTGTGATGTCCCACCTAGGTCAGGTTTGCCTTGATTGTGTACAGCTTTGTGACTCACAGGTTTACATAAAAGATGAGCTGTAATCATAGACAAGGAATGACATGTTTGTATAAGAGACATAACAGCATGTAAATAATATTCATGTAAATATATTAAATGTGATGCAAAGCACTGATCATTTAAGCACAATTACGCTTATCATTCATCCAGCCTCTCTTTCTTCTCTTTGAATTTTCCTATTTTCCTATATTTTGATCGAGGTGAAAACAAGCAAAGATGAATGCTATTCCCACATTTGACACTAAGTGCATGTGTAGCCTAAAACTACATTAAAAACAAACTATACTGTATTCACAGGATCAGTATATCTGTGCGATCTCAAAGTAGAGGAAAAAAGCAAACTTACGTTCATGTGTAGCGGAAAGAGGAATGTGGGTTCAGTGTTTTGCGCACTTTTGCGACCCCAAGTATTTAAAAACCACCGCAGGACTGAAGCCTCGTCGCTATTAATGCCTGTTGGTTTTCCATACGTAGGCTGTTGTAAGTATTGCAAGGCAGCAGGTTCACCGACACACTACAACTGTTCAATTCCTCTTCTATCCAGTGCGTCCAGTGCGTTTCCAGCCGCTCCACCTTTATGTACCAAAAGCCGTGCAACAAAAAAACCCGGGGTGTGGCCTGACCTCAACTCCATATTCACTGGCATGGTCTATTTGTTAGGGTGAAAAATATATACATGTGAGCGCTAATAAACTATGATTGATGATCACCACAAAGCAAAAAAAAAAACTGCATGTTTTTTTTTTTTTATAAATGTCAGGGAGATATACGTTGTGAGAGACCATAATGGAAACTATTAATTATAAAATCACAGTTTGGAGTGCTACTGTGATATCCTCCAGATACACTATTACATAAGACATGATTCATGAGAGAGGACAAAGGCAGCTGAGACTCTGCTGATTGGAAAACAATATTCTCTTTGACCCATCTGCAAACAAACAACCTAACCATGTCAGCTGAATCTGAAGATGATAGATAATGAAGTAAGTAATGAATAAGTGACAAACATTTCACACAAATGATACATTTCTGAACTCCTGAAGGTGTCTACTTTCTTTATGTGAAGGAATGAAGTGTGTATGATGATTTAACAAAGCATGACTCACCATTTTGTTGTAGTTGACACCCAGTAATTTGGAATACACTTTTCACACACGCTTCATTAGGCCCTTGCTTTCAACCCTAATAAAATATTTCAAAGAATATTTTAGATGGATTTCCTGTTTTTCTTAACCTTAAATATTTGTCTAAGGTTACTTGATATTATTTATTAGCCTATTACGATGTGTTTTTCCACCTTACCTTGCACTCTCTCCCTAAATCTCTCGATCTGCCTGTTTCCTGGGTACCACTCTATTCTGCAAATGGCCCTAGATTCATCATAGATAGGGGTTAAACCACAGATTAAACAAAGTGATCAAGAGTTCTGTAGGCTGCAACTGCATCAGCAAGCACAAACATTGCTGCTTTAAAGTTACACCACTACTGGCACACTAAACATACTAAACATTTGAAGCTCATAGCTTTTATTGTTCGACATACAAAAACCAAAGTGCAGGAACAGCAAATTTGCTGTTTTCCTTTGGTTATTTGCTGGACTATGTCTCAGCCAGGAAATGGTCCGGAAAATTGCCATTTTTACACAGCTTAAAAGGTGCTGGTACCATAGGTGGGTTTTTTTTTTTAACCTTTGGACAGAGCCAGACTGGCTGTTTTGCACTGTTTTCTGTCTCTTTCTATATACTAAACTAAGCTAACCGGCTGCTGGCTGTAGCTTCATATTTAGCAACTGTACTGACCTGACAGTGGCAGGCCTACCAATCTTCTTATGTAACTTTAAGAAGGAAAGCGTATTTTTCAAAATGTTGAACAATTGCTCTAATATTGTCAAACTTTAGAGCTCTTACTGGAAAAAGAGAAAAGTACTCAAATCTGTTCCATTCAGGTATGTGGTGCTACATACTGTGTCTTATTCTTGGCGTAGATGAAAGGCAGCCTGAATGGCTAATGAACAAATACACCACTGACTGATCGCTGTCATAAAATGCTTAGTGGTTACCATTTTAGGCAGGGTATCTTGTTTACACATAAAACAAGTTGTCAACAGTAAAGTAAGAATTAACTCAAAGCACAAAAATATGTAAGTTCTACATGTCTCTGACATATCTTTTCCCTCTGAAAGCCGTCCATTTTGCCTAATAAAAAGGTTACAGAGATTTAATTTTAGTGGGCTCTGTTTCCATGGTAATGTTTCACTGAAAGTTTAACACAGGTCAAGCAAAGGAATTGGGGTGACAGGGATTAATTTAGTCTTAAAAAGTAGTCTCTCAACATCTTACAACACATTCCTTCTTTTATATTCCAGTTTAAAAACTGTAAAAATACGAAAGGGAAAGAGTGAGGACCACCATCGGACCATAATTACAAAGTAAAAGGTCTTTTACATAGTGCTATGGGAGAAATTAAAATAAAGTGAGGGCACATTTATGGCAATAGCAAGGGTGATAAAATAGCCGTCGCCTCTGTCTCTTATTATTGTTTGATGAATTCCTTTAAATTATCAATGTCAGATTGATTTATTTTCCTTGCAAGCGTATGTCATCTCGATTTCATCTTCATGTAGACCACATGTAAAGAAAATGAATCTAGTGTTTGCAGTAGTGTGGATAGAAACATTTTCTGTTTTTTTGCACACAAAAACAAGCTCATCTTTATCTAAATCTCGTCCGAAAGGCCAGTGCTGAATTGTGATCTCATTTGGATGAGTGCTGTAATTGGTTATTTCCCCCTGAGGCTGGGTGGTCTGCATGATTTTTTTTGCATATTATGTCTGCATTCATACAGAACATTCTGCTTATTCATACTATATATTAGCCAACATTTGGTCCAAACAGTTATAGTTTTGTAGTGCCCCTCAAGGACCTGTCACTGTTCTTTTGAAAGAGCTGAAATGGAACAATGATATTATATACTTCTGTAAAAATGTTGTCAAATTGCAATCAGTGGCATCTGAGACTGACATACTCTTATTGTAAGGGACAATGATCCACATTTTATAATGTAAAAAAATGTCAATGTTATTAAATGCAATAGTGATTAAAACCCTGATTTATATGTGCTGTTGAAAGCACTTAAGAAATTAGGATAGGAGATTAGGAGACATAATAAACCTACCATGTGGTGTTCAACTCACGGCCAGGAAAGAAGGGAACACGCTGACCCAAAACATCTTGTTATTTGTCACCCTAGTCTTTCGGCTTCATTTATCACAAGCCCTTGAAAGGAAGTTGTGTCACACAATTCAATACACTTACTTCACACTCACTTGTGTTTTTTAACACACACACACACACACACACACACACACACACACACACACACACACACACACACTGGCCAGCCACAATTTTTTACACAATCAAAACACAGCGTTTAAATTTGAACCTTGGAGTTGTGAATAATGTTCTTTCTTCATGTCCAGCCAAGCCAAGCTTATGCACTGTTGCCTCCTTGCAACTTTTTTTTATTCTTTACCAGATGTTAACGTGAAATCCCTCACAGAAGAGCAGTTGTGCTCTTATGGGATCATTCTAAATGTAGCAGCTCTTTCATGATGTAATACGTATATGACATAAAGATGGGACAATATAATGAGAGAGCACACTTTCTTTTTGGTTCATGTGAGAATATATACCCATTTTCAGTTTAATGTGACTGAAATGGGACATATGTCATTTCAAACTAGGCCACATTTAAGCATTTTTGCTAATTATCATGTCTATGTGGCCGCTTTTGCGCAATGGCAATTTGGTCTGCCCTTGTACCAATGCACCTAATGTTGGTGGTAATGAAATTCAGTCTCAAGTGCCCTGTTTGATTAGGAATGTACTGGAAAGATGGTTTCTTCTTACTATGTGATCTGAATCTGTTGAAAGTTGACTTATGGCTCAAATTTTGCTGCAACACAATGCAACATTATCCAACAACAACTGGCAGATTACCTGTGTCATTATTTTTAACCTAACGATCATTGAGATGGGTGGAGACGGACTTTCCTGCGTATTTGTAACCACTGTGGGTTTACGATGAGCATTTAAACTCATAGATGTTTCAGCTATGAGTGATGGATGGAATAGACATTATGCTAATGTTTATGCCTCAGGAGCACAAATTGCATTGCATGGTAATCTGAAGTTTATAATAGGCAGACAAAGTTGACTTCTTCGCCAAATGGTGGCATGAGGAAACCTTATGATAGCTGTGTCCTATTTCAGAGGCTGCCTTCTTTGTGGTTTGCATTTTAAGTCTGTATACGTCATCACAACGCTACCCCTTTCTAAATGTGGCCAGATGTCCTTTACTTTCTTTTAATTTACAACTTACATCATACTATCATCAGTTTGTCAAAATCCACTGGGCCCTGGATAATCAGATCTTTGCCACTTTACTTGATACTCATTTGTCTTTCAAATGGTTTTGATTTTGTAGTGATACCTGAGAAGAATATATGCCATTTTTTAATGCTGTCCCGCCCCTAAGGCTCCACCATAGTGAGTCATTGTTTGAGCTGACTCACAGGAAGCTCTCCCTTGTGAGCATCTTGGTTTTTAACCTTTTTAACAATTTGGTCCACATAAAGCCCTAAAAAGGTCAGCAAAAAAGTTTCTAGTCACTTGTGGCCTGACACGTGTGTTAGAGATAAGATATGAGAGTGAACATAAGAGATAACAACATAAACACACAAATCATCTATTTGGCCTATTTTCTTACTTTATTTTATTGTACAACATGTTCCAAAATGTGCCAACTATTTGTATGAGGGTTTTATTTCTAAGTAGGTAACCTTATTTGCCAACTCTCAAATTACTTCACACGACTTTCACACATCACATTCCACACTTACACATTGAAAATAAATCCACTGCATGTTTTACCACACAACCGTAATGTAAACTTGAATAAATAACCAAACATGTTCACTGTGATGGATTGACAAATCAAAAGCAAGTTTTAAGTCTATCCAAGTAGATTTTCATACAGAATTAGACAGATATATCTGTTGGCAAATATCGGCCAATCATATTGGACATATCCATCGGGATATGTTATTGTTGGCGCACATCATTCTTCAGACTGTGCCCTACATTTAAATCACCCCTACAGGCTTTGCAAAACGCATGGCCACTATCCTAGTGACAAGCAGATATAAATGGAAACTGTTTAGTCCAACTCTGCCTAAATTACTAGGTGTATTTAGTTTGTCTTTAGATAAAACTGTGCATGCACGTGCATGTGTATTCATATGTCTATACATGGTTTGGTTAGCAATCTATAAAGTATACAAATTCCTGTTATGAAATTGAGCACCATCATTTGTAAAACATATTTGCATACAAATAGACTTATGCTAATAGAAAACATAAAATGCATTATAGATTTCCATAATAGATTCTAGTGTAATATCTATTCATAAATCAGTAAATATCTATGTTGTGACTACTTAAGTCTGAAATATTGTACACTCAAAATGCATTTAAGGCAACATGACTGTCATCATAGCAGTTGCCGTGCAGTTATAGCCTTGACAGTTTTAGTGAGACGGCACATTGAAAGCAAAAACCTCAAGCCGTAGCAGCAGCAGCCGGGTACTCGGGTCAGGGTCACACATGGAGGCAGCTGCTGTGTTTATGTCAAGTTTCGGTACTGTAGAGCTTCAGGGGTAAGTTAGAAAGTCTCCATCTACGCTTGAAAATCCATCATCATATGTTTAGCCTCTCATATGTTTAGCTTCTCAGTCCCGTAGGCATGGAAAATTGAAAAAGACAGATAATATGTGTAAGAGGAAATCTAAATTACTGCTGCCTATTAATGTTTGAACTCCACATTAAATAATGTTTTTGTGCTGTACACAGCCACATTCTCGTTGGCATGGTTGAGGGAGTGCTAAAAAGCTATAAAATGCATGTTCGGTAGTACTGGAACAATTAAATAAATATAAATAAATCTGTAAGTCTATCTAGAATAACATGAACTATGAAATAACAACATAAGATAATAATATAAAATAATATAAAAATATAAGTAAAAGTTAAGTTATAAAATATAAAAAGGTATATGAGATTTATATATGAATAAAAGCTAACCTTATATAAATAGGAGCTAACCAGAAGTGCACAAGTTGTGTTATAGCATCAGGGTTTCTTATTGCCACATGGTTATATTGCACAGTAGTATTACATAGGCAGCATAATTTGTATTGCACATTGCCATCCTGATTATTGTTACATGCTATTTCCAGAGTTCAGTAGTGTTATGGCAGTTGGGAAAAAGCTATTATTCAATCTGTTAATGCGTATTCGGGGTAATCTGTAGCGCCTGCCTGATGGAAGGAGCTCAAACAGTCCATGACTAGGATGAGTAGTGTCCTTGACAATGTTCTTAGGCAAGGCAATATATGTGCTATTTGTATAGCACATTTCAGCAACAGGGCAATTCAAAGTGCTTTACATGAAAACAGATTAAAAAATCAATAACAGATAAAATACGGGAAAAAAGTTACAGTGCAGTATAAGAAATTAAACATTGAAGAGCAGTTAAAACAATTAAATATCTAAAAGCAGATAAAATAGGATTTTCTCTTTATATGCTTGTCCTTCTCACACAGCGGGTCTTGTTGAGGTGTGAAGTGATGGCAAATCAATGTCAAAGACAATGTCCTCTGCTGTTTTCACGAGACGATGCAGGGCTTTTTTGGTGGATTTGGTGCAGCTACTGTACCAGGCTGTTTGTCAGGATGCTCGTAGACCTATAGAAGTTCCTCAGCAGCTTCTGGGGGAGGTTAGCTCTTTTCAGCCGTCTCAGGAAGTAGAGGCGTTGTTGTGCTTTGCCTACTGCTGCCGAGGCATTGCCAGACCAGGAGAGGTTCTCTGTGGTGGTGACTCCCAGAAACTTGAAGCTGGAGACTCTTTCCACATCATCTGCCTTAATGGTTACAGGACTGTGAGTGGACTTTTTGGTGGTTCTAAATTCCACGATGATCTCTTTGGTCTTTGTGATGTTTAAGACCAGGTTGTTGGTGTCACACCATGTTGTCAGATTATGAACCTCCTATCTGTATGCAGTTTTATTGTTGTTTGATATTAGCCCGATGTTAGTTGTGTCGTCTGCAAATTTCACGGTGATGTTCGATTCATGGGTGGGTTGACAGTCATGGGTGAAAGGTGCATAGAGGAGGGGGCTCCGCACACAGCCCTGCGGCACACCGGTGCTCAGGGTGAGGATGGAAGATGCCTATTCATCCTGACAGACTGGGGGTGGCTGGTGAGAAAACCCAGTATCCAGCGTAAAGCGCAGTGAGACAAATTCTGTGTTTTTGTTTTATCAAAGTGTGCGGCGGACTGCCCCACTCTCATTTCCCACCAATCACATAATTTCCCCCTCACAGTCTGATAGCTACCCTGGTCGTGGCCAATTCACACTAGAAATCGACCCTAGTCTACCCGGATTCAACCCATCTCGCGACCTGGGTTGCAAATCTGGGCAGATTGAGGAGGGTTACCTCACTCAGACCGACAGTCAATCTGGGTATAACCCTGGTTGAGCCATCGGTGTGAAAGGTGTATAAGAAGGAAATCTCTTAGTATGAACTGCAAGACAGAAGATACATATTATGTCAAATTGGGAAAGCCAAAGTGTAGCTGAGATGGCAATCAGTTGGGAGTTAGGGGGGCTTTCACCACAAACTATAGCAGCTTGCAATGTTTCTCATTGACTCGCATTTCGGTGGTATTTTTTTATGCTTGGATTTTTCCAGGTGTGAAACGAAACCGTACCAAGGGGAAATCACTCCAAGTTTACAAACTCATCAACTGATTTGGACCAAAGCAAACGAACTATAGGTTTGAAAACGCCCTTAGAAAACACTGCAATAGATTCTAAAGCAATATACACCAAAATGTGTGCTTTGAGAAATCAATATTTGATACTGACTCAATATTTTGATTGAGTCAGTATAACACAACATACAGCTCACTGTATTTGGTTGCATACAACACAATAATTATGTTGTCACACTTCATGTCAATTAAAACATATACCATTTTGTTTTCATAGCTGCCAGTGGTGATGCGTGTCCCACGGTTCTCAGCCTGGGCTCAGAACTTGTGCGGGATGCAGTTCTCCATTCTGGGTTATGGAGATATCATTGTTCCAGGTGAGGTTAAAGTGTCACCGTCAGGGTTTAAACTGTCCCTGGTATACAACAGTGGCTGCTGGTTGCCAGTCAGTTTAACAACAGTAGTTAAACCATTATGCCCATAGAGGAAAAACTTGATACATGATGTGTACAGTTTAGTACAAACAAAGCTTATTAATTTAATTATTAAACCATACTCATCTGTTCTTCGTGATTCTGGAGTTATTAGTCAGACTTGTTAAAAGGTTTTTGGAAGTGGTGGATACAAACACAATAACTACACATTTCAATTAGCATACTGTGTTGATAACTGTCAGTATCTTAATGAGACTTGTCCCAATTAATTGTATTACATTGAAGAAAAAACACAAGGACAAAAGAGTAATGGTCTGTCCAATAAAGGCAGAAATGCCTAAATTTACTTGCTAGTGGGAATGACTGTGTTGCTTTCTTTTTGCTTTAAAAGTACCAAAACCAACCTATGTTAAAAAAAAAACTGAAATATAAATGGCAGCACTGCTTCTACGCTGAAAAAGAATAAATAAAGACAAGGAGTATGATGTATCACTCAACCTCTGCATCCTCTGGTCCAACAGGTCTCCTGGTGGCCTACTGCAGCAGATTTGATGTTTGGATCAACAGCAGCAAGAAGATCTACTTTGTCAGCTGCTGCATAGGTACATCACAGTACCAACTATAATTGTGTTGATATGTTAATTGATATGTTGTAACTGTAAAATAAAATAATTGAAATATGTACAATGCTAAATATACATCTTATCCAGTTAACTGTTGGATTACAGTTCTCATAACTACAGATTTTACAGTATTGTTGATACTGGAATAAGTGCAGTATGTCACTGTCATATTATAGAATACTGTACATTTTATGTGTTTATATATATTATATATCTAGCTGAACTCCATACATTTTAGACTGTATTTCATAACATTTACCTATTCATTAGTGAGGAAGTATTTGGTATATATGTGTGTGAAGAGAAGTTCAGTCCATTCAACAAAGATTTATTTAACAAAAAGGTGAGCAAATTATAATGGATAACATAACAGACACAACAATCTGTTCCTGTCGAGTAGAAGAGAGGTTTAAATAACATGAGACGAGCAGCAGGTAAATCAGCCATCTTTGGGAAGATTGGTTTCGCTCGCCACTTCTGACATGAGACAGTTGTGCTGATGTCGGCGTACTGCCTCTCGTCCTTTCAAGATCCAAAACTTTTGACCTATTTCAGCGAAGAGCTCTCTTCTGATCAAGTGTGATGCAATATTCCATCATAATCCTGAATGATCAATTTTGTCACATTGTGAGTGGGATCAAGTACAATTGGATGGATTGACTCCGATTCCAGTTGATCGTTTTGACCCAAGCCACGCCTACCGTTTACAGACAGACAGAGTGAGACAGTCAACTCAACTCAAGTGTGTTTTATTATCATTTTAACCATATACACAAAAACAACGTTTCACCATGGCTCAAGTGGTGTTACACATTTAAAATATATAAAAACGACATAATATAAAAACTACATACGAAACGTAGTGCACACACATTATAGGCTCCTTAAAGTTCAGCTAACGCATACTAGCATTAGCACTTGGTGGGCTGTAAACATTGAGTATAAACACAGCCGTAAATTTGCGTGGAATGTAGAATGGTCGGCATTTAACAGTCACAAACTCCACCAGCAGTTAGCAGTCAGTTGGATACAAGCTCCAGTCCGTGTTAACACAGCCCACCTCCACTAGTCTTAGTGGAGTAGTCCAGCCCTCGTTCCACGTTTCACCACTGAGGATGTCACCTTACCGGCTAGCAGCATAGAGGGAGACCGCAGGTTGAGGTGTTGGTCTGTAGCAGGCGAAGCTCGCGTAGTGTGTCGAGTACTCCATCTGTAATAAAGTTGCCTGCATATTCTCCGATATGTACCAATGTATCCCGGTGGTACATATGTCGTTACAATCGTCGTTTTCTGTCATCAGAAGATTTTTTCCAGACCCACAATACAGAGATCTCCCGTCTCAGGGGGACATGAGGGAGGGAAGCACGGTCATTCGAAAATACTACCGTGTTTCTACACATGTGATACAAAGCTTAATACTAAATCGGTGAAGTATCCCTTTAAGTATGGAGCAATAGGAGTGATAAAGTGGATGTGAGCCTATAAGCAGCAGTGGTGATGCTTTATTAATGGATGGTAATGGAATGCCTTGGAGATGCTTGTATTTCCTTTGAAGAGAAAGCACAGTGCAAAGTGATCTGAGAGTGCAAACTGGCTTGCAGTAAAGGCATGATTGATGGTGAAAGTCTTCTCAGGGTATGCAACAGGAGAGAGCTGAAAACTTACAGATGAGCCATAAAGAGTTTCAACATCTTGGCGAACAGTTCTGAGTGATAGTTTTTCAGCTTTACCTTCCAGGTGGAGATGCTGACTGCAGAAGAATGGTACGTTGAGAACCATCATCAAGTTGGCGGGGATTCATTGGGTTTGTGTGCCCCATATTGAATTGTGGTTGGAGCAGGTATAAACTTATGGGGGTGTCTTTGCTCATTGGAGAAGATGGAAATCTCTTTTCTGGGCTGACACCGAGCTTCAGATTGCAACCAAGATGAGAACACAAGCAAGTCATACTTCATGATACCTTGGTTTCTGTAGACATCCCGTTTAAAACGACTTTTCAAGTAGAATTCCACATGAGAGCCACAGAGAAGTTCTGCATGTCCTTGATCTTCCATAGTGCTAAGCAGACCAACAAGTGCTTGTACACAAAGAGCAAAGTTATCAAGAGCATGACAATCACCTAATCTGATAGGAGAGAGATCCATGATGTTCCTGAGCTCCTTCAGTGCTAGTTGTCTAAGTTGCCCATAACGTTCATCAAGAGCATTCATGGCTTGTGTGTATGGGTCAGAAGCATAGGAAAAGGCAAGAGCTAGTCGTTTGGCTTGGTCCACTTTGAGATGATCCAGGACAACATGATATTTGAAATGCTCTGTTTCATTAGGGTCAAACAAATTACTGAGTGCCATCTGTACAGGCCAGTCTCATGGCAGTTCGTGAAATGGTGATGTTATTTAATCTATTGATTTGTACAGGGACACGTTTTTCTGTGTTTTATCGTGTTGGTGAGCACGAATTCTAAACTAAAAAAAAGTATTTGAATGGGAAGCATATTGCATGATAACAGCACGATTATGGTAGCGATTAGTATTGAAAAGCCAAAGATCTGCGTAAGGAGGTAGGTTGGCGTGGTGGATTGGTAAAAAAAACACAGGACTTTCACCCCAGAGACTGGGGATCACGTCCTGCGTGTGTTCTTTCCGCGTTGTTCTTCTCCTAACCACAACCTTTCCCCGTCTTTCTTTTCCTAACCACCCCGTGGAATAGTGAAATAGTAACGTTCCAATTTCGTGGTGACCAGCACGAAATAAATTAGAAAATTGTTTCCCTGTACACAAATCAATAGATCAAAATAACGTCACCATTTGCTGCCGTGAGACCGGGTTGATCCGTAACATCCAGTACTGCATTTCATCCTCTCGAGTAAGGTCTGGGAAAGAAGGACCCTTAAGCTTGTATACATGTGTTCTGCCTGTAGGGGGTGCCAAAGGTCTCCGTTCGTGGTGACTATGAGATGTAGAAGACTGAGACCTTAGAGGGGAATACTGCCTCTGCTGGGGGGAGAAGGAAATAAGAGGCTGAGCACATGGACCTCTGCTGGTGCTGCAGGAAAACTGGGAGGTGGCAGCTCTCGTAAAGAAAGGATTGATCCAGGTGGAGAAGCTGAAGGAATTGCATTATCAAGGTTTGGAAAGTCAGGAAAATCCATGACAATAGTCTTATTCCAGCTTGAAGGACCATGTTAAGGAGGAGGGTTCAGTTTTAGAGATTGATTGCCATCACCACGGGGCATCGGTCAGAATGCAGGAGTGAGCCACAGAGAAGTTCAGTCCATTCAATAAAGATTTATTTAAGAAAAGGGTGAGCAAATTATAATGGATAACATAACAGACACACATGGGTTGGAGAATCTGAAAAGTCAATATTTTAACATGTTCATCATTAACTAATTAGATAAATAAAGCTGTCATTCAAATATCAGACATGTTATCAAGAAATACAGGTGCTGGTCATATAATTAGAATATCATGAAAAAGTTGATTTATGTCAGTAATTCCATTCAAAAAGTGAAACTTGTATATTATATTAATTCATCACACACAGAGTGATATATTTCAAATGTTCATTTCTTTTAATTGTGATGATTACAACTGACAACTAATGAAAATCCCAAATTCAGTATCTCCGAAAATTAGAATATTACTTAAGACCAAAACAACAAAGGACTTTTAGAAATGTTGGCCAGCTGAAAAGTATGAACATGAAAAGTATGAGCATGTACAACAATACTTAGTTGGGGCTCCTTTTGCCTGAATGACTGCAGCAATGCGGCGTGGCATGGAGTCGATCAATCTATGGCACTGCTCAGGTGTTAGGAGAGCCCAGGTTGCTCTGATAGTGGCCTTCAGCTCTTCTGCATTGTTGGGTCTGGCGTATCGCATCTTCCTCTTCACAATACCCCATAGATTTTCTATAGGGTTAAGGTCAGGCGAGTTTGCTGGCCAATTAAGAACAGAGATACCATGGTCCTTAAACCAGGTACTGGTAGCTTTGGCACTGTGTGCAGGTGCTAAGTCCTGTTGGAAAATGAAATCTGCATCACCATAAAGTTGGTCAGCAGCAGGAAGCATGAAGTGCTCTTAAACTTCCTGGTAGACGGCTGCGTTGACCCTGGACCTCAGAAAACACAGTGGACCAACACCAGCAGATGACATGGCACCCCAAACCATCACTGACTGTGGAAACTTTACACTGGACTTCAAGCGTCGTGGATTCTGTGCCTCTCCTCTCTTCCTCCAGACTCTGGGACCTTGATTACCAAAGGAAATGCAAAAATGTACTTTCATCAGAGAACATAACTTTGGACCACTCAGCAGCAGTCCAGTCCTTTTTGTCTTTAGCCCAGGCGAGAGGCTTCTGACACTGTGTCTTATTCAAGAGTGGCTTGACACAAGGAATGCGACAGCTGAAACCCATGTCTTGCATACGTCTGTGCGTGGTGGTTCTTGAAGCTCTGACTCCAGCTGCAGTCCACTGTTTGTGAATCTCCCCCACATTTTTGAATGGGTTTTGTTTCACAATCCTCTCCAGGGTGCGGTTATCCCTATTGCTTGTACACTTTTTTCTACCACATCTTTTCCTTCCCTTCACCTCTCTATTAATGTGCTTGGACACAGAGCTCTGTGAACAGCCAGCCTCTTTAGCAATGACCTTTTGTGTCTTGCCCTCCTTGTGCAAGGTGTCAATGGTCGTCTTTAGGACAGCTGTTAAGTCAGCAGTCTTCCCCATGATTGTGTAGCCTACAGAACTAGACTGAGAGACCATTTAAAGGCCTTTGCAGGTGTTTTGACATCATTAGCTGATTAGAGTGTGGCACCAGGTGTCTTCAATATTGAACCTTGTCACAATATTCTAATTTTCTGAGATACTGAATTTGGGGTTTTCATTAGTTGTCAGTTCTAATCATCAAAAGTAAAAGAAATAAACACTTGAAATATATCAGTCTGTGTGGAATGAATGTATACATTATACAAGTTTCACTTTTTGAATGGAATTACTGAAATAAATCAACTTTTTCATGATATTATTATTATGAAAATGAATATGATTATATGACCTAGGTTGAGTCGTTGTTGCCCATAACACGCTAGCATTCTGCTAATGAATGCTGATTGGTCAGTGAAGGACTGATTACGATCGGAGATCCCGCTTGATGGCATCCAAAGCAGAACCAGAATGTCAGTGTGAATATTTTGGCGTGGTCTTTAAAACATTAGCAAACCTCTCTCTAGCACGTGTATTAACAGGGAGAGGCTAACCTGTCAGCTGTGTTGTCGATGCTTCGAGAGAACAAAGGAAGCGACTCAGAGCTTGCCGTAAAGCAGTATCTCTGACCGTATATGTGTATGACGTCATTGACATTTTAAAAGGCTTTTTAGAACAAAAAAGACACTTTAAAAAAATCTAACACCCAGCAGTGTGTATTTTCTTAGCCTCCCCTTTTGAATGCAACATTCAAATTACTAGACAAAACATTATATCCTGAGAAAAGCGGATTTTGAGGGGTATAGCTCCATAGAGTCCCATTCATTCTGCACTGGCCTGTGAACGCCCCCTATATGGAACTCTGGTGGAACTGCAACCAGTTCAGAAGCCGGAAGTAACGAGAGAGTGGAACTTCTTCCCTTATTAGAAATTCTTTGTCTATACCCTATCTTAAAAACACTCCCGGGCCTCCTCAGCTGTAAAGCCACGAACTTGTTGTGCAAGCCTGTGTGTGCTAAATAAATGTGTGCAGCATTCACTGTCCCGTGGGAAATAATGCAAAGTCAAGCTTCGTGCAGATCACCCTGATAGATAACCAGAATTAGAATAAGTCAGAATGTCAACTGGGCCACAGATAGTAAGCACAATTACATTAACCTAAAACTAACTTAATTAAAATGCCACAGCTCATACAGTTTTTTTTTTAATTATTAGAATATAGACATTTAGAGAATAAATCGTTCTGCAAGTACTTTTACTTTTAATACTTAAAGTAAAATATATACTTACTTTTTACTTTTACTTAAGTAGGGTTTTCGTTGTTGTACTTTTACACAAACAAGGCTTACATGCTTGGGTGCCGAGCTGCCTGTGCATAGCATAATATAAAAGGCATCTTGTTCAGCAACTTCCTGGTCAGCCCTGAGGGCTTAAGCTGGCATAATTTCCAGTTTGTCATGAAAGTAAACTAATGGCGCTTTTCCATTACGTGGTACCTGCTCGACTCGCCTCAACTCTACTCGCCTTTTTTGGTTTTCCATTACGAAAAAAAGTCCCTGGTACCTGCTAACAGGTACTTTTTTTAGTACCACCTCAGTCGAGGTTCCAAGCGAGCTGAGCCGATACCAAAAGGTGACATGAAAGCGACAGAGGGGGGTGTCCTGAACAAACCCGCCATTTTTAAATAGTTTAGCCAGCTGTGTTTATTTTTGCTGCCTCCAGTTTCATTTGAAACAAAATGTGTCTTCTGGCTGTGGCAACAACAACACATCTTCGACGTTCTGTGTGTGTGTGTCGCGTTAGGTCACGGCAGTTTACTGCGGCGCCGCTATGACGACCAGCCACGCTGAGGCGGTACTAAAATCTGCAATGGAAAACGGACGCACAGTGAGGCGAGTAGAGTCGAGGCGAGTCGAGCAGGTACCATGTAATGGAAAAACGCCATAAGAGGAAACCAGAAGCACCGGACCACCTGAAATGATTTCAGGCAGATACCTGTTCCTTTACTGTTTCTTGTCTAGATGGGGAAATTATGTGAACTCAGTTGTGACTGTGAGTGCTGTATCTGTCACCGTTTAAATTTTAGATTCTGCTATCTTTTTTATTAGTGCATGGTCCACACTCCACAGCAATAATCACATATTTAAAATATTTTGAGTCATCATAAGAAACGTAGTAGAATCTGCATTTTTCTGTTATATTTTGTGACTGTTGATATCAGTCTTAAAAACTAATAAATCCTATTGGGTACCACATTCAAATAAGGCCCCCTTTACGTGGCTTTGTCAATGTTAATACATAATTTACTACTTTAAAATAGACCAGTTAAGCCATTTAAAACATGTTTTGTTTGCTAGGTGTAAAAACCTTGCTGAGTGCTTGGTTGGTAATTATCTATTTGTTAATAACGCAGTAAAAATGTAGGTAAATATTAATACATGTTCATGGGTTTCTCACTTTCCAACGAGTCCTTAAGTCTTCAGTTATACATGTCAAGTCATTGAAAAAGGGTGTTTATAATTATCCAGTCTGCAAATGTAGAAGTTGTTATAAAGGCTATTCATGGTTTTTAATCTAGGTGCTCTGCAAATCTTTCATCGGAGGTAAAGGTCGAGGGGTCTTGCTAATAAATTAAAAAGTTAAGACAAAGCAAATGTGGATGAGGATTAACACCACCCACAGGGCTTTGGAAACCCAAAGTTGTTCTTATAAATGACTTCTGAGTAATTTATAAAGCATTAGTATATGATTTATGAACCATTAATAAAGACACTAGTTAGTATACTTAAGAAAGGGTGCCTTATTAGAAAAGAGGAACCATGCTTTGTTATTTTAGATCAATTCATAATCTCATAGCTGTTCTGTTATATTAACAGTCAGGCTGAGAGTGTGACAAGACTAGGGAAGTTAAAACAATGCATCTTTTTGCTGGCTGTTTTTACTTAGTGCAAAATAAATGCCTAAAGTAAGCAACATGGAATAACCAGCGGGGAAATGTCTCATTTTGCCAGACCATCCACACGCTACGGAGCAGAGGAGGGTCTGGCTAGTCCACACAGCATTCCAGGATGGGAGAAAAACATGCTCTGGTTTATTGGCATTTCTTTAAACCAATCACAATCGTCATGGGCGGGCTCCGCTCCGCACTGAGCCGCTGTAAAATAGTCTTGTGAGAGAAAACTCCGATTTGACAGATAGACTAGCTAGCTGTCTCAATTTACCCTGCAGAGATCTGAGGAGCAGCCAACCATAGTCCTCATAAATCCAGCAAAGTTTAAAATTCCAACACAAAGAAAGCGGAAGAAAACGGACATCAGCAAAAATACATGCAAATTCCGAGGCACCAGTGCAATCCCCCGAAGTGGAACGTCAAGGATATGGACTAGTTGGGAATAACCTTTGACTGATGAAAAAGGTGTTTTACAATATTTTACTGTTAAGAACATAAGAGTTAACATTAATCCTTCTTTATGGCTGACATAACGTTAGTGACTGTCCTGTCACTAAATTAAGCTAATGCTATAGCTTATGTCAGGTACATTTTTTTATTTAAGTAATTAGCAATATATCAGATGCTGTTTGTCATGTAGACTATGTATTCAAGCGGCAGCTCCAGGGCTGAACTGCAGTTATTCAAGTGGCCATTTTGAGCGAGTCAATCCCCATAGGTTCCTAAAGAATCCCAACTTCACAGCAGAAATAAACATGTTTACAGCTGGAACAAAAGGTTTTGGTCTTTATAGCTAATGCCCCCCTACATGACAACTATGGGAGGTGCATTTTTGTATAAATCCACTTTTAAATTATATTAAGGCTTAAGTCCTGTAGCCTACTACACAAGATAAGGTATTTAGATATGAAAACCCGCATTTTTTATATACAAGCATCCTGTGTCGTACATACATGTCTGGCATTTGTAACAAAGCAAACCACTTGAAAAGCCCTTGAACATCTCAACACGGTTCTCATAAATACAGGTTTTACAATATTGTTGATACTGGAGTAAGTGCAGTATGTCACTGTCATATTATAGAAAGTATTCTATAAAAAAACATTTTATGTGTTTATATTATATATTTTATATGCCTAGCTGAACTCCATACATTTTAGACTGTATTTTATAACATTTACCTATTCATCAGTGAGGAAGTATATTTTGTCAACCCAGCGCTATTGACTTGGCTTACTGCCAAGACATATGCTCACTGCTAGTCACTAGAAGGATATTGTACATTTTTACTTACACAAACAAGGCTTACGTGCTTTAGTGCTGAGCTGCCTGTGTATAATAGCACAATATAAAAGGCATCTTACCTGTTCAGCAACTTCCTGGTCAACCCTGAGGGTTTGCTGCTGCATTATTGCAGACTTTCTGCAGAGCAAGTTTTTCTTGGTCTGCTATTGTTAACTTGTGTTGTCTTCCTGTCGACCATGAACTTGTTGTCCTTAGGGTCAAAATTTAATTGTTGGCGCTTTTTCCAACATTTCTGTCACTTATTTCAACACTTTTTTTATTCATGGTCAATAAACCTAATTTATATGATATTATAACTAATTTTTGAGTTTAACAAAGCAGAAATTATTAAATATTTTGACCAATAGTTAAGATCAGAGGATGCTGAGTGGATCACAGACTGGTTTATGTCAAAGTTTAGTCAGGATACTGTTTTGAAACCATTCAAAAACTTTTTTTTCAAATGCTATGAAATTTTATTAAACACCCAAAATGCAATGAAAGTAATCATTAATTTTACCTGTGAATAATGTTGTATGGGTTCCATACAATACACATCCATGCATCCATGTTATTTTTGGGAAATTTGTTTGAAATAAACCCATATTTCTGATATAAAAAACATTGAAAACGGGTCAAATTTGACCCGAGGACAACACAAGGGTTACACAAAACTGCAGCAACATAGTTTGCATAATTTCCAGTTTGTCATGAAAGTAAACCAAGAGGAAACCAGAAGCACCGGACCACCTGAAATGATTTCAGGCAGATACCCCTGTTCCTTTACTGTTTCTTGTCTAGATGGGGAAATTATGTGAACTCAGTTGTGACTGTGAGTGCTGTATCTGTCACCGTTTAAATTTTAGATTCTGCTATCTTTTTTATTAGTGCATGGTCCACACTCCACAGCAATAATCACATATTTAAAATATTTTGAGTCATCATAAGAAACGTAGTAGAATCTGCATTTTTCTGTTATATTTTGTGACTGTTGATATCAGTCTTAAAAACTAATAAATCCTATTGGGTACCACATTCAAATAAGGCCCCCTTTACGTGGCTTTGTCAATGTTAATACATAATTTACTACTTTAAAATAGACCAGTTAAGCCATTTAAAACATGTTTTGTTTAACGCAGTAAAAATGTAGGTAAATATTAATACATGTTCATGGGTTTCTCACTTTCCAACGAGTCCTTAAGTCTTCAGTTATACATGTCAAGTCATTGAAAAAGGGTGTTTATAATTATCCAGTCTGCAAATGTAGAAGTTGTTATAAAGGCTATTCATGGATTTTAATCTAGGTGCTCTGCAAATCTTTCATCGGAGGTAAAGGTGGAGGGGTCTTGCTAATAAATTAAAGAGTTAAGACAAAGCAAATGTGGATGAGGATTAACACCACCCACAGGGCTTTGGAAACCCAAAGTTGTTCTTATAAATGACTTCTGAGTAATTTATAAAGCATTAGTATATGATTTATGAACCATTAATAAAGACACTAGTTAGTATACTTAAGAAAGGGTGCCTTATTAGAAAAGAGGAACCATGCTTTGTTATTTTAGATCAATTCATAATCTCATAGCTGTTCTGTTATATTAACAGTCAGGCTGAGAGTGTGACAGGACTAGGGAAGTTAAAACAATGCATCTTTTTGCTGGCTGCATCTTTTTGCTGGCTGTTTTTACTTACTTTTACTGCAAAATAAATGCCTAAAGTAAGCAACATGGAATAACCAGCGGGGAAAACTCTCGCTTTGCCAGACCATCCACACGCTACGGAGCAGAGGAGGGTCTGGCTAGTCCACACAGCATTCCAGGATGGGAGAAAAACATGCTTTGGTTTATTGGCATTTCTTTAAACCAATCACAATCATCATGGGCGGCACTATGCTCTGCACTGAGCCGCTGTAAAATAGTCTTGTGAGAGAAAACTCAGATTTGACAGATAGACTAGCTAGCTGTCTCAATTTACCCTGCAGAGATCTGAGAAGCAGCCAACCATAGTCCTCATAAATCCAGCAAAGTTTAAAATTCCAACACAAAGAAAGCGGAAGAAAACGGACATCAGCAAAAATACATGCATCCTCGGAAATTCCGAGGCACCAGTGCAATCCCCCGAAGTGGAACGTCAAGGATATGGACTAGTTGGGAATAACCTTTAACTGATGAAAAAGGTGTTTTAAGTTAGCAAAATCAGATGCTGTTTGTCATGTAGGCTATGTAAAGCGGCAGCTCCAGGACTGAACTGCAGTTATTCGAGTGGCCACTTTGAGCAAATCAATCCCCATAGGTTCCTAAAGAATCGCAACTTAATTCACAGCAGAAATAAACATGTTTACAGCTGGAACAAAAGGTTTTGGTCTCTATAATGCCCCCCTACATGACAACTACAAGAGGTGCATTTTTATATAAATCCACGTTTAAATTATATTAAGGCTTAAGTCCTGTAGCCTACACAAGATAAGGTATTTTGGTATGAAAACCCGCATTTTTAATATACAAACATCCTGTTTCATAATGTCTGGCATTTGTAACAAAGCAAACCGCTTGAAAATCCCTTGAAAATTCAGTGAGAAATTATGCTTTTAATTGTAGACAGACCTCCTGTCTCTAAAACACAGCTACGCCGTCATAATCTGGCGGCCGTGTCGACGTATCGCTCCAATGAACAGCAGCGGCCAATGTAAGGCTATCTAATACTGCCATGTGACTTTGCTGGCTGAGTCGGTTCGTTATATAGCGTCTGTCTGGAGTCTCACAACTATGAAAACGCAACCTTTCGTTGGAGCGTGTCTCTCCAACCTCTACCGGGCTTTCCTTCCGAGGCTAAACAGAGAGCAACGCCGATAGATGGATAGGCCTAAAAGCCATGCCACAGCTTTTCCTGAGTCTCAACGGTGAAGAAAATGGTATGTGATAATATCAGAGTAGTCAAGTGCCTTCTTCTGGGTTCGACAGTGTTAGTCAAATTGGCGCGGAGGATCGTTGTGACTGATTGGGGGTTTTAACTTTTGAGTGGCAGGTCCCCCGATGCATGCTGCATTTTGCTTGCTTTTTTTTTTTTTTTACACATGGATGCTTTCCTTGTCTTTGTGAAACTACAGTGGATATATGACAGCAATGTTTCTGCAAATAGGCCTACTCAATTACTAAACAGTAGGAGCATTGTTTTCAAAATCCACAGGAGACAATTGTTTTAGCATCTTGAATTCTAAATGCAAACATAATATGCCATAAACAGGAACTGTATTTTCCGGTACATTAAAAAGACGTAAGCCTTACTTTGTATCAAATTAGACCATAACTACAAATAATGTTGTTTTTATTAGACAGAAGACAAACAGTTATACCCTAATTAAAGGCCAAACGCCTAAATTATCCCAGTAGGCTACATAAATAAGATATAATAAGCCTTACTTTCTATCAAATCAGACCAAAACAAGAAATAATTTGATCTTTATTAGACAGAAAACGAACATAGTTAGACGCTATTAACCATATACCATATGCTGTATAACTAGGCTATAGAAACTCAAAATATAGGCTATCTAGAAAATAGCCTATATTATACCAAATTCTATTTAGAAACCAAATGCTTATTAGAAGAAAAGTGGAATGTCAAACCATGTCGTCACATCTGCCCCAATTTCAGTGCATCATGCCTGGAGGCACTCCGGAGGTACAATTCTTTCTGTATATCTTTAGACGTTTAGAGTCTATACAATCACAAACAAGTCAGGGGGTTACCAAAAAGAAAATATAATCAAAACAAAAGCAAAAAGATTCAAATAAATAGGCTATACAGTAAAGCAAATTATTTAAAAGCTTTTGGGTTTGTACAGTTATATATATATAGCAATTCACCATCTGCAAGTAACAAATTGTCTCTTCTGTCTTCACAGGCAAATGAGGGACAACAGGGCAGCAGGTGTAACATTAAAAAATCAGACACAAGCGAACTGCAAAGCCTACACAATCAATCAATGAATGCATTTTTGAAATATCACATATGTGTTTATTTAACCTGTATACTAATACGAAAATATGTGCATCATTTCGCCATTTTCATTGTAAGGTGTAGAAATTACTATGATCTAACTTGGCAATGTTTACAAATTAAGGAAATAAGACTGATAACCTAGTTTATTTTACGGTACACTTCTGTTCTTATTTGTTGCTAATTACCCACTAATAAGCAACTAGTAAGAACGTGACGAAATAAAGATAAGATGTCGTAGAGCTTTTACAGCCTATATGTGGTCGGATAGTTACATTACATGGAAAGTACACATCTAATGTCTTAAATGTGAAAGTAGAGTGTCAATAAAGCATGTATTAGTATAGCCATAGGGCTACAGTAGGCCTATGCACCTACAAACACCACGGGACTCCTCCAGGCATGATGGACTGAAGTTGGGGCAGATGTGACGACGTGGTTTGACATTCCACTTCTCGTTTTGTCTAAGAAAGACCTAATTATTTCTTGTTTTTCTCTAATTTGATGGAAAGTAAGGCTTATTATATCTTATTTATGTACTAATTGCGATGTTTTGAGCGTAATTTAGGCGTTTGGCTTTTAAATAGGGTATAACTGTTTGTTTTCTGTCTAAGAAAAACAGCATTATTTCTAGTGTTGGTCTAATTTGATACAAAGTAAGGCTTATTACATCTTTTTAATGTATAGGAAAATAAAGTGTGACCACAGGAACATCACCTGCTGTCCACTGTTTACGATATTCAACTGTTTCTTTTTGTTCACAGTCCCAGAAACCCTGGATAGAAAGCACTTTCACCAAGCGGGAATGTGTGTACATGCTTCCAGTGTCAAGGGACTCCCACAGGTATGTGCTTGCTTAGACGTTATGGCAGTGTGGTGATACTCATGACTGTGATCCTAACCATGAGTTTTGTGATCTGTTGCATCTTTAATCCCCTTGGCAGGTTTCACAATGCTCTCTTGCTTAAAGGCCAATCTAAATGGGCTGCCTGCCCAGCTGACAAATAACCTTCCTTAACGTCCTCAAACTTTGTCTACTGAGAGCTTTCTTCTTACTAGGAGAGATCAGACCATTATAACTGTCTTTGTATCTTTGCAAATGTACTCCACATTTTGGTGTTTTGTATTTATTGACATTTAAATCAATTAATAATTATGTTGCTGTGAAATTCCTTTCAGATGCCTTCCAGGATGCCAGATTTGCCAACAGCTAGCCCGGTAAGTATCTGTTTGGTCTTTGTTCCCCTCATTCTTTGTTAATTGACGGGATGAGTCTGAACGAAGTTTTAAGAGTCCATACTAACTAGTTAACTTCACACCAGAAAAGGCCTGCAGGCAAATTCTTTTACAATTCCAGTGAACAAGAAAAATGTAACCTCGACGTCAGGATGCACATTCTTGCATGAGATAATTAAAGGTGTGAAAACAAAAACGCTTAGGTTGGTCATTAATTGTAAAAATACATTAATGAGCCACATTGAAAGTAGAGGTTGTTAAAATAAGTTTTTTTTTTCTTTTTCTATGTAATATTGCTGGGGGAGATTTGGATGTTTCAGATTATTCAGAGTAATTATTATCATATGTCGCATATGCAGTTTACAGTGGCTAACATTAGCTACGTTGGTTTCGTTAAAAAAGGTCGTCTCTAGCAGACTTTTTAATGTTTTCAGTTAAGAACCATGCAAAATGGTCTTAAATATGCACTTGATGGCTATATACAGTACATGATTGTGTGGTAAAAGACAAAACAAAAAGTAATTTTTCCCGTAATATAATTTCCCTGCTTTTAAATATCTGTTATATAGCCATTATGAATGTGCCATAAATTAAGCATGTACTATTGTTAATATTATGTTGTACCTTTTGTGTTCTACAGCATTGCTGCTAACATGCATAGACTGTATTAAACAGAATAAGTATCAATTAAAAGTGATTCTGTTAACCCTCAAGATGCTGCTGTGGACGGCTGGTGCGGCAGCATGTTGGCTTTACAGCCAGCTTGGCCACGAAGTACTCAGACGTGAGGCTAGGTGAAAACCCCAACCTGTCCATGCCCGAGCTGGAGGAGTGGTCGGTGGAAAAACACACAGAGGCGAGCCCCACTGACACCTATGGTGTCATCAATTTCCAGGGAGGGTCTCACTCATACAGAGCCAAGGTAGGAGGGCATGTTGTTCATGTAAAAAGACAGCTTTTGAGTCTTGATAACTATGATATGGATTGTTGAAGAATGGTCTTACGCAGTATTTTAAGGTGTTTTCTTTAATCAAGATGTGTGTAGACTCATTATAAACATTTATGTACATACATTTTACCTTATGTATGCAGTATTTCTCAAATGACTTTAATCACCAATACATTTGTGTTAGTATGTCATTGTTAACCAACAAACTCAAAATAAAATAAGGAAAATGCAGTCTTTATTACTGATTATTAGGGGTCTCAGGATCAATTTTTCATTCTGAATCGAAAATCGGTCAAAATGAGCTTTTAATTTCTATCATCGACATCAAAAGCAAGTTCGCCGATTCTCTTAGTGTTTCTTTTTCTCTCTAACCCTGTCTACTTGCGCGCATCCGAAGAGGACACAGTGTAGCTTCCCAGTAACTTAACCTGCAGCTAAAGACACAGCGAAGCTTACCGGTAGCCTACAGCTGCTTTTCCAGACACCATGTCCACTACCGGAGTCAGAGATGACAAAACAAAATACATAACCGGAAAATCCTACTGTTATAGTAGTCTAACAATAGCATAGCAGTGAGTGCTGGAATTTTTTTTAAATTTAATCAAATTCAAAAGTCAATTTTAATCGTAGATTTGATGAATTATAACACCCCTACTGGTTATTATTACAATGTAATGCTGTACCAATTAGTCATTTTTCAACCAAGCACTGCTTGGTTTCAGCTTCTTGGATGTTGCTGCTTTTTTCTGCTTTATGTGTTCATGTCAACATGCTGTTCTTGTCTTATCTGTGCAATCGTCGGCAGTATGTGCGTTTGGCCCACGACTCGCCACCAGAGAGCATCCTGCGGCTGATGCTGAAGGAGTGGCATATGGAGCTTCCTAAGATCCTCATCTCTGTCCATGGAGGAGTTCAGAACTTTGAGCTGCACCCACGCCTCAAGCAGGTGGTAGGCAAGGGCCTCATCAAAGCTGCAGTCACCACCGGGGCCTGGATTCTCACCGGAGGGGTCAACACAGGTTTGTAGTCAGAGAGAGATTATTTTAGTCTTGACGGAGAAATAACAAACAAACTATGATAACGGGATAAATGTTTAGCTCATGGCAGGGTTTTTCCTGCATAGAGAAAGTTTTGGCACCCCTTCTAAGAGGTTTATAGCCAGCACCAAAATGTCTGATTTTCAGCAGCCATCTCCCTCTCATCCACAGCTGCCATGTTTTACACATGCAGCTGCTGTTGATAAGCCAGCTAAACTGATGAAAACAATTACGTCGGTAATACCGAGGACCAATTCACGTTAATTCAAATGGTGCCATATTTCGGTACCTGAGAGCGCATAAGGTGTCCCAGTTTGACAGTAAAGGATTTAATTTGTGCAGCCTTATTGCTGTGATATGTGAGAGTAAGTGGATTTTATAGTAGGCTTCTGCTTAACTAATCAAATACAAATGAGCTACACAGTGCTTTATAGTGTGTTGTAACATAACGCCACCAAAACGGCGACCCTCTGTAAACGTTATGAATTCAAACATGCCAGGTTTTAATATTTTGTGATATTTTGTCAAAACTAATCAAAGGGCAGAATGCTCTTACAAATCACGAGGGAGGGGGAGCGATTTCACTTTTGGCTAACGTGATAGACTGTTATTGCTGTTGATGAACCGCCTTTAGCATACATTACATTCATTACAAATTTAACTTTAAGTTAAACATGTGTGTTTTAACTTCACCTGGGGAAACTGACTTCACCTTCAGAGGCTCAGGGGCAGCTCAGTCGCTCTAGTCTTTGAAAATAAAAACAGGTTAAAATAGAATAACATACAAATACAAGAATAAAAGTTACAGTGCAGTGTAAGAAATTAATAATTATTTGATTTACTAGGTTATAGGGACAGGTTTGGGAGGGGAGATGGAGGTGTCTTATTTTGTGTGGTGTGTAAAATGTTCTAAATAAATAACAAAATGTTCTACGAAATAGGATAAATAGCTTTGGAATTATTTTTACAAATAAAATCTATTTTGTTATTACAGAGGGAAGGTACTGTTGGGTACCGGAACTGAATTTCAGGTACCAGTAAAATATTCAACGGTACCCAACCATAGTAATAGCAGTTTCCTTATGTAAGTCACTCCTACATTTTTCAAATAAACATACCGTCAAGCCCTGTTCATATTAATTAAACAAACTGGACTTTGGGGTCAAGTTTAGTCGGCTCTGAGCCCAGGTTCCAGATGTTAAAGCCCCTTTTCTGGACTATCGAATATATTGATATTCCATTATATTTTATGTTTTAAATTGTTACCTGCCACCAGAATTTTGTGTTTTCCTTGACATAAATTAAGACATTTTCACCATAAATTGGTGCCTAAAAATTTATCAGAATGCAGGAAATTAAAGGTGCTGTAGGTAGGATTGCGAAGATCCAGGACTTAGCCAAAAGATTTGAACATCGACAACTTCTCAGTCCCTCCCCCCTTTCCGCTAAAGCCCAGAACGGTCTCCTAAGCCCCTCACCCCACAAGGGAGAATGAATGCGAGTGATTGACACGCAGTTAGACACCCCCCCCGGCCCTGATTGGTGCATCTGAACAGAGAGCTGTGGACTTTTACAAATCGCACTACAGGCTGTAGGTGGTGCCAGAGGAGCCTGATTATTTTTAAATTACCTGCTTCATGTAGTTCTACTCGAACAGGGTCAGTTTCAGCAAATATGACAGAAAGTTAGTTTTATTAGTCTTACCTACTGCACCTTTAAGTCTTTGATGCTCAAAATGTCCTCGCGGAATGTGTCCCCCCAAAGGGCCATTCTGGAAAAACCCTGCATGGGAAAATAATAGAGCAAACGTGTGAATGTTAAACTGCATTCTGAGTGTCATAAAGAATTGGTGGTGTTGTTTTTTACGGATATTGCAGCTAAATAACTTTTACTTTCCACCCCTGCTCCCTAACACATTCCCTAAATGAACACTCACGCGCATTTACATTATACTCAAACCTGCACAAACACACATGCGCTGATGTAGCAGAAGTTGTAATACCGGGCTCTAAGCGTGTCATTTGGCTGTGTGTCGTGGCCGAGGTGTGTCTGCAGCCACAGCACAACGTTAAGATGGTGTGGTATGATCATAGTGTTTAAATCAATACTTACAGGGTCAATTACCCAGACCAGCCTCTGGCACCCTGATCTGTTTTCTGTATCCTTTGTAAAGGTGTGGCTAAGCATGTGGGAGATGCTCTCAAAGAACACTGTTCAAAATCATCAAAGAAAATTTGCACTATTGGGATCGCATCCTGGGGAGTCATTGAAAACAGGAACGATCTCATTGGCAGAGACGTAAGATGCAACTTTATTTTGTTCAAGATTATTTCGAAAGATCTCGATACTTTGACAGCAATTCTAAGATACCCAATAACCTCTATCTATTTAATGTTGAGTCTTTTTCATGACAACATTCATTTTCATCATAGCTCAGATTGTTTTATTTTGTGCACAGAAGTCATTTTTCTTTCTTTTTTTTCCTCACTCTCCTATCCTCTTCCCTTGTACTGCTTTCTGTCAATCTGTCAACACTGCAGATTGTCGCCCCGTATCAGACTGCTGCTGAACCCTCTAAGCAAACTTAACATTCTCAACAATCTGCATTCCCATTTCCTCCTGGTGGATGATGGGACAGTAGGCAAGTACGGCGCTGAGGTCCAACTGCGGCGGGACCTGGAGAAGCACATCAACCTCCAAAGAATACACGCACGTAAGAAAACTAAACTTCAATACAATAGTTTCCAATGCTTGGATTCTTGAAAAACATCCCTTTAGATCCGCAAAAGCCGTCTTGGGCTCTTCTGAGATAATGCAGTGACGTTGTTTGTGTCTGGAAAGCCAAAAACATTCCTTACTGATATACCAATCTCCTGAAATCTGAAATCCATTGTGTCATATGAAAACATTTGCCAACTTGTTTGTCATGTTGCTGTTGGGGGCTTTGAAGTTGTACATCACAAAGATTCAACTCCACACTGTGTTGTACTTGATTTTAAATGTGTGCCACTGCCTCAAATCCTAAATAATAGAGTGCCCCCTTCTTACAAGAAAAAACTAACTTAAATTCCATGTTATGTTTTCTCTTTTACTTGCTAATGATGGCCATTAAACATAAAGTTGTCGTGAATGTCCATGAAAATGTCCCTAATGCTCAGACATGCCTCCCACAGGTTGGCACATAACTTTCATTATTTTTTTAAATTATTAATATACAGTTTCACCAAAGGTGCATAAAATTGCCTGCAATTGCAAAATTGACTCGTAGAAAGAGACTGACATGGTTTTCTTCCTGGATAAAACAAAATATCTGACTATTTTCATGTGTTAAAACGGGTTTAATTTGCCCTGGCATGAGATTTTCTGGATATCATTCATTAGCAATAGGATGTGGTTAACAAAATACTGTATGTGCAGCAGATAATCTTGGTGTGTACTTGTGTGTGAATACCAATTTGGGCCATGTTAAATACATCAGGGTAATTCAGATGGTGTCAGAAAAGCTGTCAAGATTTTTAAGATTTTTACAATCTAGCATTTCTGAAAGTCATACATTACATTTTGTGATAAAACACAATCTTTGTTATTCACATCTTAGTTAAAAAAAATCTAAATAATAACTTGTATTGTTCTTTCAGCAGTGAAATATGATGGGAGTTGGGTTGAATTTACTTCATTTAATTTAGGCTCAGGAAGTGCAGTCAGTAAATCTTGAAACAGATCAGATAGAAACAACCAAAACGTTGAGTGATTATCTGGCATCATTAATTCCTATATTAGACATTATGTAAAGTATTGTGTGTTATGATTACATAGCCTTTAGATAGCACTAAACTCCAAGGTGTAATCATTATGAAGTCAGTTTGTCTTTGCCTGGTGGAAGCTAGGTGATAACAGTGAGCTAGTTATTACCATCTCAAAGTCTTACAAACTGTCACTTGGGTGGAGCTGTATTAGTAGAATAACATTAGAACTGAGTCTACTCTTCATCTTCCTTCTTGTAGGAATTGGTCAGGGTGTCCCTGTTGTGTCTCTGATAATTGAGGGGGGTCCCAATGTGATCCTGACCGTGCTAGACTACCTTCAGGAGCGCCCTCCTGTCCCAGTGGTGGTGTGTGAGGGGACTGGCCGTGCTGCTGACATACTGGCCTATGTCCACAAGCAGACTGAGGAGGGAGGGTAGGACACACACACACACACACACACACACACACACACACATACTGTTTTAGTCTTGATTTTTTATTTGTGTAATGGCAAATGAAATTATGAACAGATGATAGGAAAGGAAGGACTGAAAGGAGAAACAGTGGGTTCCCAACAGAGAATTAAAGTGCTCATTTTATGCTTTTTGTTTTTTCCCTTTCCTTTATTGTGTTATATATCTGGTAACACTTTACAATAAGGTACACATAAAAAGTAGGTAGTTAGTGATTAACGAATGAGGAACGAATGGTTAGTTAATGAGTAGTTACTGATTGACTGTGATTCAAGCACTAATGATTAGTTACTGTTAAACAGACTGGTAGTTACTTTTAAATGAATGAGGAACGAATTGTTAGTTAATGAATAGTTATTGATTGACTGTGATTCAAGCACTAATGATTAGTTACTGGTAAACAGACTGGTAGTTACTGTTAATGAATGAATGAGGAACGAATGAGGAACTACTGGTTAGTTAATGATTAGTTACTGAATGATTGGGACTCAAGCACTAATGATTAGTTACTGATAAACAGACTGTGTGTGTGTTACTGTATTAACGAATCATTAGGAAATCAGTTACTCTGTTCATGGGATTCATAGTAATAAAAAGAATAGACGTGATACAGGATGATTCTGATAATATATTTTAATAATGATATTCACAAAACATTTACATTGACAAACAAGGTATATTCTGTAGCACTTTCATTGGTGATGGCTTAAAAGCAATTGCAAGTGATGCATCATACTGAGTGGTTAATCATTAACAAATGATTAGTTAAGCATTCACTACCATTGGTACTGAGTGATGGTTAGACATTACAAATGATTTGATTAAACCCAGCCAGAGCCAAGTCTGTTATAAAAGAGTTGAAAAAAAAGTTGAACTTGTGACAGTGTAGTTAAAAGTAATCAGCTGACAGGCTTGCACATACGCTGCAAAATGCACACAACCACAATTTGCTTCTTCATTGTAAACTGTATCCATGAACACAATCTAGTTCTTTCATTAATAGTTTGGTTATCTTGGACAGTGATCCAAATAGTGATCCAGTTTAGTTACATATTTCTTTGCTGCTCCTATTTAAAATGTATCTTTTTGTTAGCTGACATGCAAAAAATGAACCAACCAATCGCTGCTATGTTTAAGCAAAAAGGTAGGGATTTGTTATAGTCTATCACCGGAAACATGCACAGATCCAGAGCAGATACGATTAAGGTTTATCCATTCCTTTGAAAGTTACTTAACAGGAAAAAGGAAATGGAATATTAAAGTAACAAAAAATAATAACCTAATTGAACAAATACACCTATATTTGTTTGTGTTTTACAGCTGTGTGGGTTTAAGCAATGTGACCATAACCATGTAATACTGTAATTGTTCTACAGTAGTCTTCCTGATGGAGTGGAGACTGACATCATCGCAACCATCAAGAAAACCTTTAACTTCAGCCACAGTGATGCCGTCCATCTCTTTCAGACTCTGATGGAGTGCATGAAGAGCAAAGAATTGGTACATTCATGCATGTTTTAATCACTTTCATACACTTCTTATCATTCATGTTTAGTTTTTATTTATTTCCATTTCAGTGAGTGCTGCAGTAAAATAAACTTGCAAAGATCAGAGTCATTTAAAAATAATTCCTGAAAACCAAATGCAAAAGCTTCTGAAGAAGTAAAATAAAGTACGGCAACTTTCAACTTCATCAATCTTATTGAAGTACTATGGGGTGCCGTTTGTAAAGCGGCTCACGCTGAAAATAACAGCAACATTTTGTCACATTTAGCTTCAAACAATGTTTAAAAAACTGGTATGAATTTTTGAGGGTCACTTTTTTGCACATCTACAACAATATTTGTCAACTTAGAGATATTTGAAATAGTTAAATCCAAATATTAAATGTTACACCTAAATGTTAAATTTAAATCTAAATCTAAATGTTAAATCTAAATCTAATTGTTTAATCTAAATGTTAAATCTAAATCTAAATGCTAAATTTAAATCTAATTGTTTAATCTAAATGTTGAATCTAAATTTAAATGTCAAATCTAAATGTTGAATCTAAATGTTAAATGTTAAATCTAAATGTTTCGAGATGCATTTTGAATGTGCATATTAGTTAAATATTTAGTTTGCAAGTATTTAGATTTAACATTTAGCTGTTAGATTCAACATTTGTTAGATTTATTTTATTTAGTTTCTGAACATTTAGATTTAACATTTAACATTTAGATTCAACATTTTGATTTAGATTTAGATTTAACATTTAGATATAGATTTAACATTTAGATTGAACATTTAGATTTAACATTTAGATTGAACATTTAGATTTAACATTTAGATTTAACGTTTAGATTTAACATTTAGATTTAGATTTAATATTTAGATTTACCATGACAAATGTTGTTTTAAATGTGCAAAAAAGTGACCCTGAAAAATTACGTACGGTTTTTAACCCATTGTTTGAAGCCACGCAAACTGTTGCTCATTGACCAGCGTGAGAGCCGCACACAAGCATTATAAACACTGCCACAGAGACAACTGTGATGGTCCCACTGATAGTTTTTTATAAAGCAATATATATCACAAACTCTTTAAACATCTGGATAATGTCTGTGGGAACATGTTGATAAGTGCTATCTTGTTTCTTGGAAAACAGATCACTGTGTTTCACATCAGCTCCAAGGAGCACCAGGACATTGACGTAGCCATTCTGAGGGCTTTACTCCAAGGTTAGTAGATTATTTCTTTTTAAATCTTTTTTTTTCCCCCCAACTTCTTTAATAAAAGAACTGAGTCACAAAAGTCACATAAAGTTGACTCAGTCTATTCAAATGCTGAGGTTGTTGGCATTGGGAAATAAAGATTTCAAGACTTTGTAATGTTTTCACTCTGATATAGATATGCTTTGAGAACAGCGTTCCCCCTGTGTGCCCTTCTCTTTGTGTTCCTGAGGAGATCATGTTGCCCACATTCACAGGGCCTCCTTATTTCAACACTGTCAGTTGTGTCACTGTGCAGAGTTCCCCAAGGCTCCATTCTATTCTGTTTAACATCTACATGCTTCCACTGGCTCAGATTATGGAAAACAACAAAAGAAATTACCATAGTTATGCGGACAACACACAAATTTACATTACCTTATCGCCAGGGGACTATAGTCCAATACAACAACTGAGTATGTGCATTGAACAAATTAACAACTGGATGTGCAAGAACTTTCTTAAATTAAATGAAGAAAAAACTGATGTGGCTGTTTTTGGAGCAAAAGAGGAACGATTAAAAGTGAGTGCTCAGCTTCAATCGACAATGTTAAAAACAACGGACAAAGCCCGAAATCTTGGTGTAGTCATGGACTCAGACCTGAATTTCAACAGCCACGTTAAGACAATTACAAAGTCAGCATATTATCATATATATATTAAGAATATATCAAGGGTTAAAGGACTTATGTCTCAGCAGTATTTGGAAAACCTTGTCTATGCTTTTATCTTCAGTAGACTCGACTACTGTAACGGTGTCTTTACAGGTCTCCCTAAAAAAATCAATCAGACAGCTGCAGCTGAACACTGCTGCTTAAGTCGTTACTAAGACCAAGAAAGTGGATCACATCACTCCAGTTCCGAAGTCGTTACACTGATTTCCAGTCCCTCAAAGAATTGATTTCAAAATACTTCTGTTGGTTTATAAAGCACTAAACGGTTTGGGGCCAAAATATATTTCTTATCTGCTGCTATATTATGAACCACTTAGACCTCTCAGGTTGTCTGGGACATTTCTGCTTTCTGTCCCCAGAGTCAGAACTAAACAGGGAGAAGCAGCATTTAATTTTTATGCACCACATATCTGGAACAAACTCCCAGAAAACTGCAGGTCCACCGCAACTCTGTTCTTTTAAATCAAGGTTGAAGACCTTTCTTTTTAAAGCTGCCTTTCTTTAAATGATTGTTCACTTCTTATACTGCACTGTAACTTTTATTCTTGTATTTTATCTGTTTTTATATATTTATTGTTACTGAAGTTAGATTGTTGAAAATTGGAACTGTATGACAATCTATGTAAGCATATAATGAGAATTAAAAAGTCCAGTGGGATTGGCCGTTCTGGGAACTGCAAGGATTGCGGGTGGATTACGCGTATAGAGCAACGGCTTACACATTGTCCCACACTAGCGTCCTATAATCTCGTATTTTATCTGTTTTTATATATTTTTTTGTTTTCAACTGCTCTTTAATGTTTTAAATAAATTGCCCTGTTGCTGAAATGTGCTAAACAAATAAAGCTTCCTTGCCTTGCCTTGCCTTGAGCAACTTACTTTGTTTTCATTATGCTGTAGAGAATCTGTGTCTTTTTATTTTAGTATAACTGCAGTTGGAATAAAAAGAAGATAAATACCCACTTAACTCTGACTAGCTGTTGTGTGAACACAGGCATTCTTTGATTCAAGTATGAAAGAAATAATTCACAGGAAAGAGGTGTTTTATACTGAATGTAGGTGGCGGAAAAAGACAAACGCAAGGAATTTTTGAGTGACTGCAACTAATCGATAGTCTGGAGAGTGTGGTTCAGACACTCAAAATACAAACAAACAGTGACAGTAGTCCTGGTAAAACAGCAACTCCTCTGAAGGACAGAGAAGTAGAAGAATACTGAGTGCTGCTTAAAGATATTTCTCTCTTCCACTTTCATTCAATTTATTTGTGTGAAATTGAAATTCCCGCTGGATTCTTATTTGACCTTCACACAATCAATTCTGTGTACAGTGATTATGATCATTTGATTCAGATGGCTCCTAGAGGACAATTAACCAGATTAGTATGGAAGAGAGCAGTAAACTGAACAGGGATTTACTTTGTAGTCTAATTGTGTAATTGACTGTATTACTGCCCTGGCCGTGCACTACTAATCCTGCTAGCTGGCTAACAGGAAATACAAGGCTTTACTTGTCTGTGAATAAATGTCTGTATATATGTTTACACATGGCTGTATCTGTGTATTTCAGGCACAAATGCATCTGCCTTCGATCAGCTGGTCCTAACACTGGCCTGGGACCGAGTAGACATTGCCAAGAATCATGTGTTTGTGTACGGACAGCAGCTTCTGGTACGTATGCGTGCTTGTGTGTGCGTGCCACGTCTTTGACAAATGTTTGCTTAGCTGAGCATTGGCTCCAAACCTTGCCCAAAATGATCCCAGAATCGTTTCTAACCACAATCTGCAGTCTGAGGAGCTATGAAACTGGAGTCAGGCAGGCTGTTTATTTTGATACTTGAGGGAATCCTGGCTTTTGCGTGAAAAGGAGGATATATGATATCTATTTATGTTTCTTAACCCAGGCAATGTTGTGTGTGTGTTGTTTGTGTGTGAGAGAGCAAGATACATAACAGAAACAAAACAAATAACATGCATATCAGTCTAGTTCATGAATCTACACGGAAGCTCGAGTAAGAATTTACATACAGTGGTGTGAATAAAGTGAGTATCGGTGAGTGCTGGCTTTAAACTAGTGAAAAATAAATATGCATCAGAAATAAACTTGTCTTACATTCACAGATAAAGTTATAGATGGTGAGTTTGTGGTGTGTGTGTGTGTGTGTGTGTGTGTGTGTGTGTGTGTGTGTGTGTGTGTGTGTGTGTGTGTCCTACCCTCCCTCCTCGGTCTGCTTGTGGACATAGGCCAGTATGTCAGCAGCATGGCCGGTCCCCTCACACACCACCACTGGGACAGGAGGGCTCTCCTGAAGGTAGTCTAGCACGGTCAGGATCACATTGGGACCCCCCTCAAAGATCAGGGCCACAACAGGGACACCCTGACCAATTCCTACAAGAAGGAAGATGAAGAGTGGGCTCAGCTCTAATGTTATTCTACTAAGGGACCGTTCAGTATTTATGGAATGGACCACCGGAGGAAAATAGGGGAGGGTCATGTCTTTTTATTCTTTGTTGAGGGGAGGGTCATCCAACATGTTTCAGTCCAGGGGGGGGGGGGGTCACCCAACTTTTGTATTCATGAAACAGCAAAAGTGGCTTGTTTGGTACATATTTTTCCATGTAGCTCTTAGTCTTGGCCCTCCTTCGCTACCAGATGGGTCTGACCCATGAGTTTGCTGTGGGGCAGGGCATAGACATATGGGGCAGGGGGAGCTGCCCCCCTGGTGGCTGAAACGGATAATTGCATTGTTTAAAAAATGAGTGGAATAATTACGTCTGGCATGATCAGATATTTTATAAATATCATAAATAACACAAAACAACTAAATGGTGGTAGGTAATACATCAGATTTCATATACTGCTTAGTAAAAAAAATATTTCCTGGCTGACGATGGGAGCAGCAGGACATAAAAAACGAAAATAACTGTTGCACTATGTCTGGACATCTTACCGTGCCAAGGTTGCAATAAAGGTTTCCTAAATGCCACATTTGATGTCAGCTTACTAATTGATTGCGGGTTTTGTGTAGATTTGGACTTTTATACATTTATTCCACTTTGTTTAAACGGCGAAGTGGAGGAAACCTAGTGACGAGTCCATAGCAACCAGTTTGTGTGTTGAATGTTACCCCGAGTGCCTTGCTGAATGGTCTCAATATTTTATTGTTTTATTTCATGTGAATACTAGTGTAACTTAGTATTTGAAGTAATGCAGTAATGCAGGAAGTGTGCATTTAGTTTCCATGCTTATTGTGTTTCCACAACTAACAATGTTAGTGAGTAAATCTACTGAAATGGCCACCACACCATGACAGAGGAGTGTGATACGTCAGATGAGAATGCAGAGGTTTAGTCACATATGTCATGGCTGTAAAAAAACAATGGGAATCTGTATATATTTGCCAAGCGCAAACCAGTACAGAAGGTATTGATAAATTGTTGGGGAAGGGTCATGCCTTTTTTCCAAATCATTTTGCAGGGTCATACAAATTTTTTTACTGGCAGGGGAGGGTCATGTCTTTTTTGGCTAAAGGTCCCAAAACTCCTCTGGTGGCCCCTTAAATAAATAACGAACAGCTCCACCCAAGTGACAGTTTGTTTGTTTTTGTAATGTGGACATATTTTTGGTATTGTCCCTCATTGTGTTAGTTTTATAAATAATCATTTTCTGTTGAAATATGGTTCATAACAACATATTTATCTTTGTGTGTATAGGTGAGCTCCCTGGAGCAAGCAATGCTGGATGCACTCGTGATGGACAGGGTGGATTTTGTCAAGTTGCTCATAGAAAACGGTGTGGGCATGCACCGTTTCCTGACAATCAGTCGGCTAGAAGAGCTCTACAACACGGTAACATTCTGAAACATGCACCAGCTACTGATTAACAGAGATGGGCTGGTTGTAAAGAATGTGTGTGTTTTTGAGTGCTGTAAAGCTTTTTGTATATTCAATTTTAGAAACAACTTCCCAACAACCCAACTCTTCTCCACCTGGTTAGAGATGTTAAACAGGTAACCATCAGCCACATTTTTATCAGTTTAACCAGAATCTGTTCAATCTCATCCATCACTTTGTTTCTGTGCCTTCTCGCAGAGTCATCTGCCCCCAAACTATAAGATCACTTTGATTGATGTGGGCCTGGTTATTGAGTACCTGATGGGCGGGACTTACAGGTGCAACTACACCAGGAAACGCTTCCGAATCATTTACAAAAATCTCCACGGCAACAATAGGGTGAGTTTGAACAGTTGCAAAAATCCTTCAGTGTCTTTATGGCAATGTCCTAAAGGTCTTTTTTAGTGTTGATATTTGAAACTTCTGTCTGTGTTTTAAAATGGCATGATGCACTGATGTTAAAACCTGGCATGTTGTGTGGATGTAGTAAAAAATGATGTTAGGCCTGAGACGGTTATTGAATGGATTGCGAACTGTGATAAAAGTCAGTGAAAGAAAATGAACTAATCTGAAAATGTTTTCATATTCTGCACAGAGGTCGGGGCGCCATGCAGCAGGTCCTGGTTCTCATTTGAGGAAAAGTCACGAGTCTTTTAGCATGCAGGCTGACAAGCAGGAGAAGACAAGGCACAATCACTTCATCAAAACTGCAAAGCCATACAAACCTAAGGTAAATAATGTAATAAAAAGACCACGGCTTCCTTTAAACGGGAGTATCGGGGGTCTGTGTGCCTCTACCCCTCTCACTGCTCCTTCCCTCTCCTAGCTTGAGTCTTCCATCGATCAGAACAAAAAGAGAAGCAAAGAAGAGATTGTGGACATAGACGACCCAGAGACACGGCGGTTTCCCTACCCTTTTAATGAGCTGTTGGTGTGGGCCGTGCTGATGAAGAGGCAGAAAATGTCACTCTTCTTCTGGCAGCACGGCGAGGAGAACATGGCAAAGGCACTGGTGGCCTGTAAGCTTTGCCGATCCATGGGCTACGAGGCCAAGAAGAGTGACGTGGTGGACGACACCTCCGAGAAGCTCAAGGAGTACTCAATGTAAGGTTTTCTGTGGCTTTGATTCATGTCTCGTAGCTATAAAATGTGTCCGTAAAAGTGAAGGTGTGGACTAAACAAACTAGTGATGTGTTTCAGTGAGTTTGGGACATTAGCAGTGGACCTGCTGGAGGAGTCGTTCAGGCAGGATGAGACCATGGCCATGAAGCTGCTCACCTATGAGCTGAAGAACTGGAGCAACTCTACATGTTTGAAGTTGGCTGTCTCCTCCCACCTACGGCCCTTTGTGGTTTATACCTGCACCCAGTTGCTGTTGTCAGACATGTGGATGGGACGGCTGAACATGCGCAAGAACTCCTGGTACAAGGTTCATGTTCCATCTAGATTTTTATTTTTATTTTTAAGTGCTGGATTTTGTGCTTTGTTTTCAGTGGCTGCTGAGGTTCGACAGTGAATTATTAGTCTATGTACAGCTTAATACAAATATTAAACCATACTGTATTGGTTTAACTTTTTGTCAACAGATGCTGTGCTCCTATGGCTTGAACCAAGGTCTGCTTTTTATATCTAATCCCAATCTCAATTCAAGTACTTTGTTGAGGTGTGATGCTACTTGGTTTGAATTGTGATACAATTAATAAACAGTTTACTAATACTCTTGTTTATCTCAGGTGACCTACTGGTGCAAGCCATTCCTGATTTGTTGTTCAAACCCATAGACGATAGATTAAAATATGGACGTAGTCTCTGTGGTGTCACCAATAGGTTTCTGAAGAGCCAAAATAAAGCTCAAAGTGGGCAGCTCTTGACAGTGTCTGATGTCTGCTAATCCAAAAATGGGCAAAGAGGTGGAGCGTGGATGGAGCTGCGGCGGGCCAAATGAAGCCTACAGCAAACAACGCCCTTAATGGGTGGGGGTTATGGGGATTAGTCCCGCATTGCCAAACCTATCTTCACCGCACTGTGTCAGCGCTGGAGTATGGTCTGGCTACACTTCTATCTAATCTGGGTTACAAAAAGACACTAACTTTTTCTCAATTCATTTTTAGTAAACATCCAAATATAAAGAGTAGTTCTCTATTGTATCTAGACTATCTCCACCGTTACATATTCCATATGTACAGGGATGATCAGAGATGGTCTCTCCGTCTCTCCGGGAACCATCACCTTATCGTGGTGGAGAGGTTTGTGTGTCCCTATGAACCTGAGGGCTGTGTTGTCTGGAGCTTTGTGCTCCTGGTAGGTTCTCCCATGGCAAGGTGGTCTCAGGTGAGGGGCCAGACAAAGAATGGTTAAAAAACCCTATGAGTGAACAAGGAAGAGATAGAGTGACGGAGCAAGCCCCGGGCCCCGACCAGACCCGGGCGGCAGAGGCTGGCTCTGGGGACTTGGAATGTCTCCTCTCTGTGGGGGAAGGAGCCAGACGTTGGAGTTTACCCCTGTGGGCGAGCGGGTTGCCTCCCTACGCCTGCGGGTTGTGGGTGGGGAGGGACTCTCACTATAGTCTGTATTCGGCCTTCTTGGAGACATTGAATGGAGTCATGTATGGGGCTCCAGTGGCCGTATGTTTTGGACACTCGGGTGAAGAGAGGGGCAGAGCTGTCAACCGATCACCATCTGGTGGTGAGTTGGGTCAGGGGGTGGGGGAAGACACTGGACAGACCTGGTAAGCCCAAACGGGTAGTGCGGGTAAATGCAGCCTCTGCCGTGAAAGAGGCAAAGCAGTGGGTGTGGGAGAAGTTCGGGGAAGACATGGAGAAGGACTTTCGGTCGGCACCAAGGTGCTTCTGGAAAAGCGTTCGCCACCTCAGGAGGGGGAAGCAGGGAACCATCCAAGCTGTGTACAGTAAGGATGGGACACGGTTGACCTCAACTGAGGAGGTAATAGGGCGGTGGAAGGAGCACTTTGAGGAACTCCTAAATCCAGCTAATACGCCCTCTATGGTACAGGCAGAGCTGGAGGATGATGGGGGATTGTCGTCAATTTCCCTGGTGGAAGTCGCTGAGGTAGTTAAACAACTCCACAGTGGCAAAGCCCCAGGAATTGATGAGATCCATCCAGAAATGCTGAAAGCTCTGGGTGTGGAGGGGCTGTCTTGGTTGACATGCGTCTTTAACATTGCATGGAAGTCAGGGACGGTGCCTAAGGAGTGGCAGACCGGGGTGGTGGTTCCCCTGTTCAAAAAAGGGGGACCAGAGGGCATGTGCCAATTACAGGGGTATCACACTTCTCAGCCTCCCTGGTAAAGTCTACTCCAAGGTCCTGGAAAGGAGGGTTCGGCCGATAGTCGAACCTTGGGTTGAAGAGGAACAATGCGGATTCTGTCCTGGTCGTGGAACAACGGATCAGATCGTCACTCTCGCAAGGATCCTGGAGGGAGCCTGGAAGTATGCCCACCTGGTCTACATGTGTTTTGTGGATCTGGAGAAGGCGTATGACCGGGTCCCCCTGGAGATACTGTGGGAGGTGCTGCGGAAGTATGGGGTGAGGGGGTCCCTTCTCAGGGCCATCCAATCTCTGTATGACCAAAGCGAGAGCTGTGTCCGGGTTCTCGGCAGTAAGTCGGACTCGTTTCAGGTGAGGGTTGACCTCCGCCAGGGCTGCGTTTTGTCATCAATCCGTTTGTAGTATTTATGGACAGGATATCGAGGCATAGTCGGGGTGGGGAGGGGTTGCAGTTCGGTGGGCTGGGGATCTCCTCGCTGCTCTTTGCAGATGATGTGGTCCTGATGGCATCATTGGTCTGTGACTTTCAGCACTCACTGGATCAGTTCGCAACCGAGTGTGAAACGGCTGGGATGAGGATCAGCACCTCTAAATCTGAGGCCATAGTTCTCAGCTGGAAACCGATGGAGTGCCTTCTCCAGGTAGGGAATAAGTCCTTACCCCAAGTGAAGGAGTTTAAATACCTTGGGGTCTTGTTCGCGAGTGAGGGGACAATGGAGCAGGAGATTGGTCGGAGAATCGGCGCAGCGGGTGCGGTTTTACATTCAATTGTAGGCAAAGCTCTCAGTCTACCGGTCAGTTTTCTTTCCTACCCTCACCTATGGTCATGAAGGCTGGGTCATGACCGAAAGAACGAGATCCAGGGTACAAGCGGCCGAAATGGGTTTCCTCAGGAGGGTGGATAGGGTGAGAAGCATAGTCATCCGTGAGGAGCTCGGAGTAGAGCCGCTGCTCCTTCGCGTCGAAAGGAGCCAGTTGAGGTGGTTCGGGCATCTGGTAAGGATGCTCCCTGGGCACCTCCCTAGGGAGGTGTTCCAGGCACGTCCAGCTGGGAGGAGGCCATGGGGAAGACCTAGGACTAGATGAAGGGATTAAATCTCCAACCTGGCCTGGGAACGCGTGGCTAATGTGGCTCGGGAAAGGGAAGTTTGGGGTCCCCTGCTGGAGCTGCGCCCCCCACGACCCGACACCGGATAAGCGGACGAAGATGGATGGATGGATGATCAGAGATGGCCAAAGTACTCACTTCCCGTACTCAAGTAGAAGTACAGATACTTGTGTTAAAAAAATACTCTGGTAAAAGTAGAAGTACTGATTTAACTTCTTTACTCAATTAATAGTAACAAAGTACAGGCTTGGAAATTTACTGGAAATTTACCTGGACCACACAAATGATTGGGAATGTCTTGCTGCTTGTCTGCCGAATCTCTGGGATCTCTGTTTTCTTCATTTTCAATCATGTCGCCGTCCATACTACTATGTGCTAACGTTACCGCCATCAAGCCGCAGTGATTTGCCGTGAATGAATGCCGCCAAATCTGTTGAGTCGTCTTGTAGTGGTGCGTCAAGTGCAACGTATATTCCCATCCAATTAGATTGAATTCGGTATTGATGACGCAAAAAATAATAACGGTAACTCCACTGAAATTATTTGAAACTAAAGTAACGAGCTAATTTTGTAAAATGTAAGGAGTAGAAAGTACTGATAATCGTGTAAAAAATGTAAGGAGTAAAGTAAAAAGTCGGCACAAAAATAAATAGTAAAGTAAAAATATCTGAAAAATCTACATGAGTACAGTAACGAAGTATGTGTACTTCGTTACTTCCCATCTCTGGGGATGATCCCCCTGAGGTCAGGTACGTGGACACATCGGCTTGCCCGGCCACGTCCTATAAAGCACTTGTGCTGGCGTGGAATCACTGATTGTTTGATCTCCACTTGAGAGTATGGTTACGTGCGTGCAGACAATCTCATAGAGAAAAACTGGAAGAAAGAGTGTGGATGAATCTGCTTACCTGTTAATTTAGGAGCCTGTCTATGGGCAGCCTCTGTGGATTATTGTTCCCGTGTTGCAAACAAAGTACGTGACAACAGTTTTGACTGTCTCCGGCTGACACGCCGTGTGGGATCCAATGCTGAGCATGCGTAAAGTCGGCTAACAGACGGAAAAGTACATGGTCCTTGGAGCACTTCAGCATCCTTCCTGAACTGAAGTGGCTCTCCCTTGACGCTAGGTTACTCTGGCGTACCTTTGCCTGAAGAGTAGGCAAGCTCCATGACCTTCCATCTGGGTTCCAGTTGACCCAGCCTGTTCGAGTATAGTCACTCTCCTCTCCTGAAAGGCTCGGATGGTATAGTGGCCCCATTCCATGTTCCACCCAGTCAGGACCCCTGTCCCACTGGGTTGTGGATGCTATTGAACAGGCATATACATTTCCGGGTGTGCCTGTCCCATCCTGGGTATTGGCTCAATCAACCCTTGGCGTTGCTACCTTGTGGGCCTTATGGTGGCAAGCCCCCCACGCTGCTACATGTACAGCATCCACATGGTCATCTCGGTCCACATTCATTTTCGGTGGAGAGATAGTCTCGATACGATAAAGAATGCTCGGCTACGTTGTAACCTTGGTTCTCTGAGTGAAGAGACTATCTCTCCAGCTGTAGGCTGCTAGAAGACGGTTCCGATCAAACTATCAGTGATTCGACGCCAGCACAGGTGCTTTACAGGGCGTGGCCGGGCAAGCCAGTGTGTCTTAAAGAAGTATCCACATACCTGACCTCAGGGGGATCATCCCTGTACATATGGAATAATAATAATAATAATAATAATAATAATAATAATAATAATAATAATAATAATAAAGCTTTATTGCAGACACAGGTCCATATAACACATAATACAGTATACATAGTATAAAAAGGAGATACAATATGTAACGGTGGAGAGATAGTCTCTTCACTCAGAGAACCAAGGTTACAACGTAACCGAGCATTATGCTACTGAAAAACGTTTTGTTCTAGATGTCTTTCCTTAATTTCGTTGTGTTTTTGTTTAAGTTTTTTATTTGGATTTGGATACTCCCATGAAACGAACATGTTGTTATTTCTTTGTTTTGGGTTACTTGTCACTGGGGCTATCAAGACAGAACATTCAAATCAATCAAATGATTGAACAGCCACAAAACAGGTTAGATGTACACTTAGGCAACAAAACACTTGTGATAGATTAGTGTGTGTAATTCAAGGACTTTCTTGACAAATATAGAAGCATCCACCCACATTAGTGTGTATTTGTCTCTAGGTGATTCTGAGTATGTTGGTACCTCCTGCCATCCTACTGTTGGAGTACAAATCCAAGGCTGAGATGGCTCATATCCCTCAGAGTCAGGAAGACCACCAGATGACCATGGAGGACAGCAAACGCAACTTCCAGAACATAGCTGAAGACATCCAAATGGTTTGATTTACTCAGTCCTTCTGTTTTTTGTATTTTTATCCTTTTAATTTGAAGCTCTAATATATGGTATCTCCCTAGTGTGAAAGCAGTCCTACAGTGAAATAAATCAGTAAAAACGATTTAAAATGTCCAAATGCATTATAATTCTTAAAGATGAAAAATAGTCCAATGTTTAGGTGGTGTTAAAAGGTTTAATGAGCTGTGAACAGGTTGTATGTCTGTTGGGTAATAAGAAGAGTAACGACAGATTTTCACATGAAAAGATTTTTTATAAATACTTTTGTGATTCTTGTTACTAGTAAGTCATTTATTTGCTTACCTTCTTTCACTCACTCACATCCTCTCCTTTGCTTTCTCCCTCTCTTCTCCCCACATTGCCGCTTGCTGTTGTCTAATTTGGGCCTTGTTAACTCTCTATAGGATGTGTTCAAGGAGGCCAGATCCCACGACCACGTGGAGGCAAAGAATGACATGGAGACACATATTCGTGCCAGGAAGCTTCCCTTAACCAGGAAAATTCATGCTTTCTACCACGCTCCCATAGTCAAGTTCTGGTCCAACACGGTATGGAGATTACAGAAGGGATCACACGCATACACATCCATCCAACCATTTTTTTATTTTTTAATGGTTGTTTTTCTGGGTAGTATTCTGGGTAACAGGAGAGGATGTTGCTACTAGTAATATCTTAACACAGATTGAGGTGGAAATGCAAACAGGAATGTGCAAAAGGTACTTTATTGCCTAGCTTAGTTCCTTTCTTCATTTGCTCCTTAGTACCTAAGACAATTTAGTCCAAAGGGACTGTTAGAGATATGATACTTAAGGTCCCCCTCTGCCACACAAAAACCCTGCAGACTTTGGCTGTGATGGATACCATGAATACCACAAATAGGAGATGGGGCATGGTGCAACCTCTTATCAGACAACCACACAGAAAGTGGCGAGACACTGAGTATGGAAACACAGCTCTCTCACTCTATGTACAGTATTTTAGCATTGAATTGATGGACAGATATTACCTCGGCACCATCTACAGGAAAGCTCAAGGAACCCCATTATGCAGCATTGTACAATCCACAACATGCATTTAGTTAAGACCCCTTGATTATTAGTGATAAGTACTTGTTTGGGACCTTTGGAAGAATCTAATAGAGGCCAATTCTCAGAAGTCTGTTAATCTATTTCTTAGAGTGGTTAAGCAAAGTAATTCCTGGCTTGTTGGAACACCATCCTGGCCCTTTTTTCTACAAAATGAAAGCCACCACTTTGTCTGTGCTGGGAGTGGGAGGCAAATGAGGGACCATTTCTTTCACGCTGCGCCACCACTCCTACTGGTTGGCTTTGTGGAGTGAGTAGGAAATTAAGATCAAAAGAATGAATTTCTGCATGTGTTATACCCTTACACTTACGTTTAAAACACTTATTTATGGACCACAGACAAGAAAGAGGCAGTACTAGCAGTAAAATCTTGTTTTAAACAAATGTTCTTGAATACACACTTGCTACTGTTATTGCTACTGTTACGTCCACACTCCTGCACAGGATTATCACTCATCTTTTCTCACTTGTGCTAATTTATATACGCACTATACGACTTGGAGTTAAGCACTGAAGTAATTCTTAAAAAGGGAAGATGTGTTCGGAGTTTTGCCAACCGGATACGGCAAAAGTTTAATCTATCAACTAGCGTTGCTCTGGTTGGCTATGAGTGCAGAGGGAATTTGAAAGACAACCGTTTATCCCGCCCCTCGGATTGAACCATGCCAATGGTGAGTTCCCAGACCCAACATCTTGATGTGGGTCTGGCTTGCCAGGTTAACATACAGTAGCTTTGTCAGTGTTACTATGGAAATACTGATAATTGCAGCTTTAAATGACTAGTAGGATAAATATTTCCCTTTCAATGTTTTATATATAATCCCCTGAACCGCTCACCCCCTCCCTTCTGAATGCAGACTTTGTTGGGAACTGTGATTTTCACTTGAGACGGAGAAGATGAAATTTCTCTTCTTTCACACAGCTAACCGCCAGCTGAGCTCTGAGAGCTCAGAGGCCTCAGTCAAACTATTTACCCCCAACTCAAAGTGCCATGATAACAGATATCAGAGGGCCTCAACTGACTTTTCCCTCTTGGGAACTGTCTGAATTTAGAGGCTCTTTGTCAACACAGGCCAGTCCTCATCTACATCCAACATATCTTGTATACACTTTGTCTACATTTCCCACATTTATAACACATAAAAGTAAAAAAAAAAGAATTTCTCCTTTACATTTGAAAATGTGGTTTCATATGTTTTTGGAGTTGTTTATGGGTCTTGTGTATCTCTTATATCTCTATCTCTGTAGCTCTTCTACCTGGGCTTCTTGATGACATACTCGTATGTTGTCCTGGTGAAAATGCCTGAATGGCCTTCTCCTCAAGAGTGGGTGGTCATCCTCTACATATTCACCTCTGCCATTGAAAAAATTCGAGAGGTATGTGCAAGGCTCCATAATGTTTTAAAATAATTGAGGTAATGAAGATAACAGTTTTTTGTAGTCCTTTAAACTTTACCAAAGACAATTAATAACTAATAATCCTCAGCATTATTTCACAATTTCTTTTTTCCAGATGTTTATTTCTGAAGCAGGCAAAATAAGCCAGAAGATAAAAGTGTGGTTCAGTGACTTTTATAATGTGTCTGACTTTCTTGCCATTGTGACCTTCTTCATCGGCTTTGGCCTGAGATTGGCTGGAGGTGAGGCCTTTGTCCCCGGGAGGACGGTATATTGTCTCAATATCATCTTTTGGTATGTGCGCCTCCTGGATATCCTGGCTGTCAACCAGCAAGCTGGACCCTATGTCATGATGATTTCTAAAATGGTGAGTTATTGTGAAAGTGACACCACCACATGATGTATAGCAAAGCGGACATGAACGTTTTGTACACCGTGTAAAAGTTGTCATTTTTCTCAGAGATACAATGCAACAGGAATAATATTTTATTATTTACACAAACACTACTTTGCTGATGTAAGTGAAATTGTAATGAACCATACACTAAGAAATGCTGTTAAAATGTTTCAATAGGGATAATTGTATGGCACATAAGGCCAGGGCAGCTAAATGATAGGCTTAAATGTTTTGTATCTTTTTAGGTTATAATCTGAACATACTGTGAGAGAGTTGTCGCTATGTTTTTGTGCATTCGCAAATTGCTCATATTAACATAAATGTTTTTTATTTAATCAGTTTGAACATTCATTTTTAAATAGCATTAGTCATCTACATGCCAGCCCCATCAGTTTTCATCAGTTTTGCCAATATTTTCTCCATTGACTGAGCTCCATGTTGTAGTTGTATAACTTTTGAGTTGATAGTTTACTTTTCACAGAATATTGGATGAAATGATGATAATGTGAAAAATGGGTTGATTTAATTTTGTTAAAGGAAAAGTGTGACAATCTTTAAAATATACCTACCTGCTTGCGCCAAATATGAAGCTAGCTTAGTTAAGCATAAAAACTGTAATCAAGGGGAAGCACCTCTTATTTTACTAAGTAACAACTTACATCTGGTTTGTTAAATCTACACACAATATTTACATTGTGGTTGTTAGGGAGTTACATGTAGGCCTATTTTTGGTTGTAACATTGACTTCCTGAAGTCTTATTAGTGAGCTAAGCAAGGCAGCTGCTAGCTGTTGCTTTACATTTTAGGTAGAGATGTTAGAGCGGTATCAATCTTCTCATTCTCAGCCAGAAAGCAAATAAGCATATTTCCTTAAATATTGAACTACTCCTTTAAGTGAAACTAGATTTAATTAGAACATAATCAAGTTTCCATCATTACATCTGCATAGCTGTTAAGTAGTCATAGACCCTTTAACATTACTGTGTCTGCCCTGGGTATTTCAATACAGACAAAGATTATTTTTTTACCAAGCAGCTACAATCGATAATTGCTTTGAAACTGTCAGCACCAGACCAAATCATAAAAGAACATTGCCTTCTTTCTATTTGTCCTTTATTTAACAAGCTGTTATATAAAAAGTAATGGGACATTTAAGTTTTTTATTTTTTTCAAAAGTAACAAAATAGTGCTGATTTTTGATCCCAAGAGTCGAATCTGTGCACTAAAGAAACTCTCTGGATGTACTATATGTCCAATATTATTTCATGCAGTGATAGTCATATGTTTCATTCAGTATGTGTGACATATCTTGCAGGTGGCCAACATGTTTTATATTGTGGTAATAATGGCTATAGTTCTGCTGAGCTATGGCGTACCCAGGAAAGCCATTCTGTACCCACACGAGGAGCCCAGCTGGACGCTGGCTAAAGATGTGGTCTTCAAACCGTACTTCATGATGTACGGGGAAATGTATGCCTATGAAATCGATGGTAAGGAGAATGAGGACGGTATGGGAGATTACGAGGGTAAAAGCATTTTTTTTAAAGCTTCTCACCATGGCATGAGAGCTGATTGTCACTCAAAACAAGCACTGGAAATTAAACCCCACGACGGTGTAATCAATGCCCTCAGCATCTTTCACACAGACATGGTTTACACGCCAAAGCAGCCAATGCAGGTCTCTTTAGAGAGGGCAGGGCTTTTTGCTTCATCACAGCGTCAACTGCCTCGACTCAGTTAAAAATGGTCTGGATAGCAGGAAACGATTAAATGATCATCACTTGAGTCTTACGCATTTGAAGCTTTGCTCGGACAAAACGCCTGCCTGTTCTCCATAACCTGAGTTGGCATCCCAAGGTTTCACACACAGTTGAAATGTATCACACGGTTTACCACCGTTACTGTGACCCGGAAGTGGTAAAGATAATTGTTTTTTGAACAAACCTTCAAAATATTTCTCTGAACAAATCCCAGTTGCAGTGCGTTTTTCCACACATCAAGTGTAAGAAGCTAATTGTAGCTGTTGGCTTTAAAGTAAAGGGTACTTATATATCAAGCTAATACATCAAATAATGTAAAGGGATGATGCTGCCAACAGCTGTTAACACAGTTAAAACATCACAATGAATACATTAAATAAAAAGTAAAACAGAATTTTATATTAATACAGTTAATATTTCAATGTAGTTTCATTGTAGGATTGTCCTCTTTTGTCTTAGTATGTATCCATGTGTGGTAGAGTCAGATTTGGACCCAAAGGGGACAGAAAGTTAGTTAAAGATTTTGCAAATGAACAAGACCTGGATGTGATGAGTGCATAGCATATTTTGGGGATTTGTATGTGCGTGTATATTTGCAGGTGTTTGCATATTCTAAAAGGCTTATCTTCCTCACAGTGTGTGACAATAGCAGTGACAACAACGTAAAGGACCTGTGTTCGGCAGGAGTGTGGCTGACTCCTCTGCTACAAGCAGTCTACGTCTTTGTAGAGTATATAATAATGGTCAACCTCCTCATCGCCTTCTTCAAGTAAGTGCACAACATGTCAGTGCTAAATCCATAATAATATGTGTACTCATTAGCTTTGGGTTATGTGTTAAATTTGTATACCGTATATTGCTGGCATTCTCCACAACATCATCATCATCAGTGTAATTTCTGTACTCTGTTTTCCAGCAATGTGTATACGCAAGTGAAGTCCATTTCTAATTTGGTGTGGAAGTACCAGCGCTACCACTTTATTATGGCCTACCATGAGAAGCCTGTCCTCCCTCCCCCCTTCATCCTCCTCTGCCATATCTACTCCCTCTTCTGTATGTGTAGAAAGAGGAAGAAGGAGCATACCTACGGACCAAGTACGACAACACTACTGGCATTCTTTGGCAGAAACTGCACGTTGATTATTAAAAACCTGCACTAACAGTAACACTGTCATCTTTCTTTCTTTCTTTCTTTCAGAGCTGTTTCTCACAGAGGAAGACCAAAAGAAGCTTCATGATTTTGAGGAGCAGTGTGTGGAGACGTACTTTCATGAAAAGAATGATCAGTTTAACTCTGCAAAGTGAGGAGCGCATACGTATTACCTCAGAAAGGTGAGACTGTAATTGGTCTTCTTAAAAGTGCCCTGTGAAGTGTGTCTTGTAGAAGCAAAAAGTATGTTTACAGTCAGTGTTACTCACCAAAATGCATTGTGGGTATTTTTGTGAGGTCTAACAAATGTATGTGCATCCAAGGGGGTAAGCGAGCATCCGGAAAGTGCACCTCCTATGGGGAGATTCTAGGCTAACAAGCCATCACCTTCCGTTAGCATTCCATTGACTCACATTCATTTTGGCGTCACTTTGACAGCGAGTAACTTTACATCTGAAGCGTTTAAAGACTCTATTTGTCCATTGTTTATTTCTAAAGAAACACGACAATGTATAAAAGGCTCCATTACCTTGTATCTTACGTTATGGCCCCGTAGCAACCGTTTTTGTAAAAATAGGCTAACGATTGTGTCATAACCACGGGACTTACTGTCGCATAGTAGAGGAATTACCGTATAGTCAGGAGAAGCTTGCAGGTGACGCTCGCAGGCAGTTTAGACTTACATTAGCCGTTTAAGTTGAAAACTAATGTTAACTAGCATTTTAGTTAGCAATAATTAGCCTGTGCCTATGTTCTCCTATAATCTCCTTACATATACCTACGCTCTCCGTGTCTGCAAGATTCGGAATGTTTGAGATTTCTCTTGGCACAGCTACCAGAAGACTTACAACTTTCAGACAGGTTGCTCACTTCACATCTACGTCGTCAAGCTCAGTTTGAAGCTGCGCAATACGCTCAGCCATCACCGGAAAAGTGACTTCACTGGTCTCCTTCAAAGTATATTGCGTCGCTGTGTCCATTTCCTTTACTGTCTATGTGTGCATCCTCATGCAAACAACACAAAACAGACCCACTTATAACAAACTGCTCCATAGGTTGCCTTTTTAAGGCTGTCAAAAAGCTAAAGCTTAAAAAGATTCAGTGTTTAAAATTAAATCAAATGAGTAACATAGCCTACTGAATATACAGTAATTGTGACATTAAATCTGACATTTTCAAAATCAGGTCAGTGAATATGCCATGCTATAACATCGGTCATTTAATAAAAATGAAGAAATGAATCCTTTCCATTGTAAATGTAACAATATAACATTTAACATTAACAGTAGTAGGTAACACAAGCTGAGCTGTGGGTAACTGAAGCTACTGTTTGTCATTTCCAGGGTTGAGACCATGGGTATGCAGCTGAGGGAGGTTGGCAACAAGGTCAACTTTATAAAACGCTCTTTGCACACATTGGACTCCCAGATCGGCCACCTGCAGGACCTCTCAGCTCTGACTGTGGACACCCTGAAGACCCTCACTGCTCAGAGGGCGTCGGAGGCCAGCAAGGTCCACAATCAGATTACCAGGGAGCTCAGCCTGTCTAAGAATGTGGTCCCCAGCATCGGTCCTGTGGCAACAGACACTGGCTCCCACTCCAAATCATCTGTGATAGGCAAACGCAGTGTGGGGGCCTACTTCGGCTCGTCTTTTCCCCTGGCAGGAGCCAACATTGCAGATTCTCTTTTTGGGATTGGTGTAGGGGGAGGGGCTGGGACGGAGAGTAGCCGGAGAGTCGGGAACATCCCTGAAGCAGGAATGGGGCTGGACCCCAACCTGAACCCAGCATTGAGTCTAGACAGGAGGGGGTTGTTTGGGCTCGGGCACCTTTCTGCAGAGGCTGGCTCCTCAGGCAGTGTTGGCTCCAGTGCCTTTGTCCAAAGTGCTGTGGCCATTTCCCCTCCAGAGCTGCGTCTCCGAGGCCGCTCTCTCACCCAGAGTAAGCTGACCCGTCCACAAGAGCCGGGCCTTTCCGACTCCCCATCCAGCCTGCCCAATGTACCCTCCTCAAGGGCTCAGTTCAACATCAGCTGCACTGCTTCCCAGCCCAGTGGCTCCAGCCACCCAGATCTTGCTCTAGTTCGGCTTAACCAGCAGCCCTTCCAGCCAGACAGCACCACTGTAGAGTTTGGGGCGTTTGTGGGTAAGTATGAGACTGAGGGTAAATCTGGTAGTAATGAGGAGGGTGAAAACTTTAAGTGTGTGTATCCCACTGTTGTCATTGTCTCTAAGACTCCGTGCTCTGCTCGGCCTGTCTGCTTGCACTGCAAAGCCTGAGAACAGAGAGGGGGGGAGAGAGAGGGAGGTAGGTTGGGGGTATGTGAACGAGGCGTTCTGCGATGACGAGGGCAGATCAGACTCTCTAAGTAGCCAAAGCACCAACGCTGAAGGCTACCTGGCTACTAAAACTGAATCCTAACTGGGTGACACCCACGGAAATAGTGGCCTGCCAGGCTGTGTGCATGCCCCTGCTGTGGCACCCAGGAGACCACACAGAGGAAGGAGCGAGAGAATGGAAAATGTCGGCACCAACTGCCCCTCCAGTGTCCTGGTATGAGGGTCAAAGTGGGTCAGAAGTCTCGCTTGACAAGAAGAACAAGGCACAAGAGCAAAACACAATGAGAGGTTTGAGTTTCAGTCTTAACTTAAGTTGAGGACTGTGTCTGCCAGGTGCTCGGGCCTGTCCATCTCCAGATCAGGATCCCAGTAGACCTTCAGCTGGTGCCTGTTCTTTTCCTTTCTCTGCTCTGTCTGGACCTCCTGTCTGACTTGTTTATTCTCTGTTCGTGGGTGGTTCGGAGGTTTTCACATGTAATGTGATTGGAGCATAAATGATTGGTTGAGGTTTTCAGGACTAACCGCAGTTGATTAAGGATTTGTTTGGCAGGTGGAGGTGAGGAGTTTCTCATAAGAATCCGCTGTTTGAACTGTGATTATTTCACCATTTGGGTGATAATAATGTCACCAGATTGAGCAGTGCGTCACACAGTGATTAGACTTGGATGTCACAATGGGAGTAGGGATTGTTTTGCTGGGAAGGCAAACATGAATTACTAGGAGAGAAAAAAAAGTGTTTTATTTATTTTGATAATGTCACAGAGTGAAAGGGCAGTTTCAATGGGCCTTACGGAGTCTGACAGTATTTTCTTGGTTTCAGGACATAGAGACAGTTTGGACCTCCAGCACTCCACACCCAAAGAGACCTCCAGCAGACAGCAAAGCCCGGTCACACAGACCAGGTCACAGGTGTGTGTATGTATGCATAAATGTATGAATCATCATTTGGTTGTTTGGTGCATGGACAGTATAGTATATTAAAAAAAATTCCTTTATCCATGTCAATAATATTGACAGCCCAATATTTTTAGGTGTTTGTTTAAACTGTGTTCCTGTCATATTTGCCTTTTATGTAAACACTTTGTAGCTTATTGATGATCAGTCAATACACTTGTTTTAGAGGTCCTACATGTAGATTTTCTGATGTGTAAGTAAAAACTTGTCCCTCCTTGGTAACTTCCTTGGCCACCTCCCTTTTAAGCATTTGCCATCATTTGCCACTTACAGTAAAAATGAACCACATGATTTCCCCCAGGAAACAGATGTGCAGAGGTGGTAATTCAAACTTTACCCAAACTTCAACTTGATGCAGACTTTATTTGCTAAAAGGTGTAGTGATTGTCAAACTAACTTCCACCTGGTGTCTAACCCGCATTGATTTTCATGCATCACCAACCAACTGTGACTTATTGGGCTGTTGGTCTCTACTTTTCCCAGCATGTAAAAACTCAGAGGGATTTCTTTTTCCCCAACATTGTGACATACTGCTCTGATTGATTACTGCGAATGAACAATGTTGATTGATCAATTCACTTTGTTGAGCTGAATCAGACAGATCCTTATGCAGCTCATCTTGTAATTAATGTAGTTACTAGATGATCTCTCTTTGTGTTTGTCCATCTATCGTTCTGCTATAGGCTCAGCCTGAAGGTCCCGGTCACATCAGAGCAGTCAACTCCTACACTGGCTTCACAGAGTATGACAGAAACCCGGTTTTCCTCCATCCTGACTCCTGTAAGCTCACAAAAATAACAAATGATGCTAAGAAAATATCTGCAGAGAAAGATATTTTTAAATATATGCGATCATTTCAGTTCATCGCAGCCCAAAAACCAACAGCAGCATCTGTTTCTTAAATGTTCAGTGTCTCTCCTAACACATTATGGTTGGTGATTGTTTATTGTGTTTCTGTAGCTCTGACAAAGAAGGACAGGAGCAGAGTGTCAGCTGAAGACATCCTCGTCCACGATGACCCCAGGGCTGCAGTTCTGGTAAGAAATGTCTCTATGTGTGCAGAGGAAAACAAATAAATGTTAACTTTATTTATGCTGGTTTCTGTCGGTGTTTAACGACTTCATGTTTCTCCACCAGGAAAGAGTTCAGGTCAAATCAGCCCAAGCAAGCAGCCTGTAAGTTTCCTCCCACTGGCCAACAAGAAGTACACACACACACACACACACACACACACACACACACACACACACACACACACACACACTGACACTCACACTCACTCACTCATTAAAGCGCCCATATTATGCTAATTTTCAGGTTCATAATTGTATTTTGAGGTTGTACCAGAATAGGTTTACATGGTTTAATTTTCAGAAAACACCATATTTTGTTGTACTGCACATTGCTGCAGCTCCTCTTTTCACCCTGTGTATTCAGGTCTCTGTTTTAGCTACAGAGTGAGGCATCACACTTCTATACCATCTTTGGTGGGAGTCGCACATGCGCAGTAGCTAGGTAACGATCACATCAGCTAGCTATCCGTTTCTCCAATTTCAGTCAGTACAAGGCAGGATTAGCCAGGAGACTTCTTCTAAACGAGGGCGCACTTCCAACTTTCCAACAGGAATACCTGCAGAACAGGGACATGTAAGTAGTTATTTTGTAGATTATGGTGAACTCGTGTGTGTTGTAGCAGTGTTTTGCCATTGAGAATGAGGGCCCGGCGTTTCGGCTAATGACATAGAAAGCCCTGCAGATTTTGAACAGCTCACCCGGAGACTGAAGGCAGGATAAATTCAGAAACCCGTATCTCATTTAAAACAGCATGGATGTTTTTTTTTTCTTCCAATTTTGTATGCGTGTGGAAGCATCAGAGACACAAAATAACACCCCAAATCCCAGAAAAAAGTGATTTTTTTTTCATAATATGGGCACTTTAACTTTGCTTAGTCAATGAAGAAAGGACAGTAATGTAAACACATTTGTCACATGCAGGAAACAGAGGAACTACAACTCCCATATACATGACTGATTAACAACAATACAACAAAGGCCACAAACTCACTTTCTCTAACTTTATCTGTGTATGCCAGACCAGTTTATTTGTGATTATAGTTGATTTCTGATGCCTATTTATTTTTCACTTGTTTAAAGCGGATATTTGTAGCTTTCAGTTTGTTTTGATTCTAGCGGCCGCTTTGAAGCATTAGTGTTTTTACTGCACCTGCTGTCGTAAAGGTCTTTTTATTTACGGTGCTGTATTGCCACTGTATTACTGAGTTAGCGTTATGGGGGGGTCATCTAGTTGCAATGAATGTTTTGCTCAGACTGAAAATCATTCATTTACAATAAGAGAATATGTTACATATGCATCGTTGCATTTCAAGTGTTGCATACGGTAACTTAGCAGACTTTGGATGTATCATGAGCTAAACCGGGTATCACTGTCACTGTTTGTTCTAGCAACCAACGTAATAATAACTTAGATTAATATAGAGCATGTCATGAAACCCAAGGACGCTTTACACAAGTAACGTTACAGGGGGACAAGGGAAAAGAAAATAATAGGCCATCACATGGCCTGAAAATAAATAAAAACCGGGGGCTAAATGGAAGGGCGGCATATATTAAATGTATTCTACTGGCTTACAACCACATTGCGCAATGTAAAGTTATTTTATGAATGAAATACATATTACATACCTGAGCGCCAATTAGGGGTCGGTTTTTAATCATTTACAATCCGTAATTGTCTCCATCTGTTAATAGCCCGACCAAGATTTACTCGGGTTTCACCCGTCATCTGTCTTTCCCTTTTAGCTTTTAGTTGGTCTTTGTTTAATTTTTTTCTAGATGGCTCTGCCCCAGTATCAGCTATAACTACAAAAGATAACTTAGAAATCTGTGACCCGTCAAAATGTGTTACTGTAGAGCCGTTCTACCGGGAAAAATCTGACCCCGTTAAAGGCATTAATAAAAACTATATAAAAATAGCGTTCTTTTTACGGTTTGTCTCGTTTGCTGTTAAGGTGTGGACACACAGAGCCGATAATCGGCCGTTGGACAGTCTGGCGAGGTCAGTGACTCGAGTCTGTTCGGTGTGTTCCGTGCCGTCGTCCTTCTTTTGGCCGATTTGACATGTATAATCGGCGGGGCGGGCACTGCCGGCAGTTGGACTCAAATGACCCATCTGATTGGTAGAGTGCTAACCCGGAAACGTGGAGCGGAATGAGCGTGACTAGAGTCTCTCAAAATCTGACAAATCTTTTAAACAACTTTGTTGATCTGAAATGAAGACAGATTCAGCAACTGCATGGCCTATTGCTCTCTTAAAATGTTTTCAGAAACATGTTTCTGTGAACTATTTTAGTACAATATGAGATCGTATTCTGAACAAGCCGCCATGACAGTCTGTCTTTGACTTTCCGGAGAAATAAGACCCACTTGACGCGTTCGTCCAATCAGCTGCCGGTTTTCATTTTTAGGTGATAATACAGATTAGCGCCGCCTGCTGTTATGGAGACTTATTACGTCTCGTCGCTTTGGTGTGTTCCGAGGCACTTTTTTGACCAATTTGGGGAGACTGATCAGCCCAACTGCCTTTTTTGCCGACGTTTGGCCATCGGCTCTGTGTGTCCGGGCCTTTACAGGTCATTTATGATCATTAGATCAAAAAATGACACCGTTTCAGAATCATTATAAAGTTACATATAGTAACTTTAAAGCCAGCACTCATCGATGCACACTTTGTTCACACCACCCTATGTAATGCATTACGCAAGCTCCCGTGTAGATTTATGAACTAGACTGATATGGATGTTATCTTTTTTGTTTAACTAATGTCTTTCTGTTGTGTCTCTTGCTCTCTGTCAGACGAGCCCCTGGGGAAGAAGCACTAAATGGTAAGAAAGTTGGGTCTGACTTGTTTTATCTGGATCAGCTCGTCCAGCAGCATTTACACAGGCTCTGTTATCAAAGTGACCTTTTCCCTTTCTTGGCATCCAATATGATTGTGTGATACCATCCATACTATAAATCCTTTACAAAAAAACGTGAACAAAAGGGTTTTTCCTGACAAGGAAAGGTTGATAGAAGTTAAAGAAAATCTGGGGTAGATGGGGAATATCAAAACTCTATCTAAAATATTTAAAACCCTATACTGTTATAGTACATAGTATATTACATGATGATATAACATAGATGATCTTTCTCAGATGATCTCTTCAAAGTAATGTTGGAACTTTGTTTATGGAAAATCATAGAAAATGGATTGTACTTGATGTATGCTTACTCATGTTTCTGGATAAAAGCTTCACTATGCTTTTCTTCTTCTGTGGTTACAGCTGCAGTTTTCTCTCTACACGCCGCGGCACACCCACCTGGGAGCCAGAAAGGACTGTGAGTAACCCAAACGTGACCAAACATGAATGTGAAACATGAAAATAGTCTAGTAGTTTCTTAGACTTAGACTTCTCTTTATTGATCCTTTTTGCGATGACTCCCGCAAGGAAATTAGTCATAAACGCTTATGACATAACACTTCTTTTAGTAAGTGTCATTCGGTTTTTGTCATGACAAGTTATGGTTAGAGTTAGGGTTCATGTGTCATGACAGTGTCATGTCACTCTTATGTAGATACTTTCAAGTGAAGTGTTACCAAGACTTCTACTGGTGGATGCTGGAACAGTTTAATCATTTATGTGACCAAATGATTGTCTAGTAATTCCAACTGTCGTGTTCAATAAATTACAACAACTCATTCTGTAAAAAGATGAACAGTTCTCTTCTGTTTCTCCATAGCTATTGGCTCACCTTTCAAGCCCATGGAAAGCTACCAGTACTCAGGTGAGACATGGAGAATAAGTTTTGTCATCGTGGTCATGTTATATTGTCCAAAATTGATGCAGGGTTCATACGTTTTGAAAAAACCTGGAGAAGTTATGGAATTTGAAAAATGCAAATCCCAGGCCTGGAAAGGTTTTGGAAACATAAAAAGACCCAGAAAGTTTTGGAAAAGTCATGGAATTGTTTTTTGAACTTTTCGTCTTAACCTCAACGTTCTATTCGGGGCGCGATATTACGAATCCCACTATGAACAACATAAATTGTCATTCATTTTATTGTTAAACCTCTGAGGGGAAAACTTTAACACAGATTTTTATTCTTATTGTATAATGTCGACTGACATTTTCAGGAAAACATAGTCATGGAAATTTGCCAAAAAGTCATGGAAAAGTATTGGTTAAAATGCGTATAAACCCGGTTGATGATTGTAGATTTTTTGTTATATTGTAGTTAATTTGCTGTCTGTGGGTGAAAATAATCAATGTTTCACAGAGGCGAAGAGCAATGAATAATCCTACAAGTAGTTACACCTCTGTTCAGTCTTCTCCTGCAGTTGTCCTGACCTGTTTGTCTATTTATGTGTGTGCACATACTTTTCCTCCTGCAGCTGTAGAGCGCAACAACTTGATGAGGCTGTCCCAGAGTATCCCCTTCACCCCTGTACCTCCTAGGGGTAAGTCTGAATCACGGTGCATTCCCGGGCATGACAGGTCAGGTAAAAACACACGCAGACAGTTTTGAGACAAGACATCAGGCAGTTGGAGAATGAGGAAGTTTGGAGGCAGATGAGAGATGTGTTTTTCGACATTGTTTTTGCCCTCCCACATCTGCTGCTGTTTGCCTCACAGTCACGCCCAAGCTGTTGTTGAGGTTCTGTCTTTTGTGTGCGCGTGTTGTTTTTTTTATTATGATTTTGGCTTCACAATTCAGATAGACCTCCCTGCTGAAGAGGAACTACTGATTTTAAGGATTTGGATGTTACAGTTTTAAGTGGCAGTCATATTGTTGTCACAGTTTTGCTGTTTTTGTTGTTACTGTGAATGTCTTGAAGTTTAAATGTCTGGTGATCTGTGCAGTTTCTAGGCATTTCATCATGCTGGTGTTAGGAAGGTATAATGCTGTGTATGTATGTTGCAGACAACTCATGAGAAAAACATGAATCAGGAACTACAGAAACAGGGAAGTTGAGGGGAAAAAAGGGTTTGAAGGGGTTTGGCCAAACCGTAACAGATATATAAGTTTTTTTAAATATTAATGTTATGCCTTTTTATGCTAATTAATAATATATGTCACAGACCTTACATACAATCTAATAAAACATTAGAATGTTTGGACTATCTAAAGGGCACAGGATGATGTTGTATCTACAAACAAAAGGGTTTATTCTTCACATTTCTTGTCTATTTGAACCGATGAGCTAGTTTAATAAATTGTTTTTAAATCAAATACATTTAAATATGTTATTTATTGTAGCCAGCTTAACCTCAACAAATCTAACGAATTCCACCAGAGGCAGAGACGGCAGTTCCTGTTACTCTGCTAAGCTGGGTCTAGTTACCTTTTTATGACTACTTTAGCTGTTGTTGTTTTATTCATTATGTTTAGATTTAGCTTTCCCCAGCCCGCTCTAACTAGCCGGAGTTTAATCGTGGCAATTTGGTTTTTACCTCTGTATTCTAGGTCTTAGAATTCCATGTGCAGTTTTTTTAAACACGTTTATGGCATTCAAAAAAATCTACTGTATGTGGTAAAATGGATGCAAAAATATCAGATTCTGGTCTGTAACTCAATTCTGACTAAATATGTACTTACTGTGTTTTGGCTTTGTAGGTCAGTACAGACAAAATACGAAAACAGAAATAACTGACCAAAGTAAATATTGGGTCAACCAACCTCTTGAAGAGGTATTTGCCATCAGCAGATATAAACCTTCCTTCTACAATTGTCTAAAAGCTTTCTGTGTAAATGAAGCCTGCACTCATCTGTATTTATTAGCTGTTGTTTCCAGGCTCTCGCTGATGCACCCAGACAATGGACAATAAAAAAACTTGCTTGTTTATTGGAATCAATGTCAGTGTTTGGGCGTAGCTCGTAACTGCATTGTCAAATCCAGTCTGGAGACATTTTTTTGTATGTCCTCTCTCTCACTCTACTCTGTCCTTACATTTCTGAGTCTGTTCCTCTGCTGAACTCAAATAAGGCCAGAATGGACTAAAGGTAATCAACAGAATAGTGACTAAAGGAAGTCAAATACCTAAAATGCCAGATAGACCCATGATAAAGAGTTAATGGGTCAAATTGCTACTAAAAAACAAGTATTACATCACCAATTGAACATTAGAGCAACTGTATATTTATTCATGTTATTGTTTGTCCGCTGGACGTGCAAGTAGGCAAATGCTTGCTAACATGTCAGCCAGAAGCACTTCATAAACAGATAGTATATCAATGTTCTGTTGCTGTGAGTGTGTCTGTTTTTTGTTTTTTTTTTGTTCAGAGACAGAGGTCAGCAAACAGGGACATGACATAAAGCCGAGCACATTTGTTTCAAGAAACATCAAACCAACGCTGTGTTTGTGACTCACCTGCTGCAATGTGTTCCCTCAGGGGAGCCGGTGACTGTGTACCGGCTGGAGGAGAGCTCCCCCAACACTATCAACAACAGCATGTCTTCCTGGGCCCAGCGGGGCCTCTGTGCCAAAATCGAGTTTCTTAGCAAGGAGGAGATGGGCGGAGGACTCAGACGGGCCCTCAAGGTGCTCTGCACTTGGTCAGAGTATGACATCCTGAAACCAGGACATCTGTATATAGTCAAATCCTTCCTTCCTGAGGTGGTCCAAACCTGGCAGAGCATCTACAAGGAGGACACTGTGCTGCACCTTTGTCTCAGGGTAGGGAGCACAGACACACAGTAGACCCCACTTGCTTTAAGATGTTAGGCATATTGTTGGGCTCTACCAAACAGGCTTCACAGACCCCGTCTTATCTTTAGTTAGATATGTGTTGCTGTGGTTTGAACGCTTTTCTCCACAGCTTTTTTTAAATTATAATGTGCCAAGCAATAAGGGCCTGCCATAGGGCCATGCCAAGTTATTGCCATAAAACATAAACATAGAAAACTCTGACTATGTCAAAAACATTTGAACCACAAGAATGCTAAAGAATCTCTATTTGTGGCAATATTTTAAAAGGCTGTATTTTAAGTGCCATTTCACTGTGTCACCCAGGAAATTCAACAACAACGAGCTGCTCAGAAGCTGACATTTGCCTTCAACCAAATCAGGCCGAAGACGATTCCTTATTCGCCGAGGTAAGCGGGCATGCAGGAGGGTTGGCAGAACACAGACACAGAAATCCTATTTCACGCACATCTTAAAAGAGCTTTAATTTCCATATCTTGATTATGTTTTTGTGTGATTAAAGATGCTATGCACTGCCAAGTCGCACATTTTGCTTAGCTCAATGTGGTTTGGCAAGGCCAGATAGGCATTTGCTTAGTTATATCACGTAGGCTGTAGAACAAGTGATTCACACATTAACACAAACTCTTCCTGCACCTAACTTGATGAACATGTTGTTTCCAGTCTTTGTGCTAATCTAACTGTTCATTATAAGGCTACATCCAGCTGTAAGACATATTTGGGAGTGGTATTGATCTCTCCATTTAATCAGCAAGAAAGCAAACCATTCATTTTAAACAGTCAAGACAGTTGTAAACCTATGCCATTATCTGATCGAGGTTTGTTTTCAAATTAATAATTAATATTTCCTTTTTTCACAATTCTAAATGCATGATAGGGAGTCACAATGCAGTTTTAAGACATCATTCTTTCTTCACTGTTAGCCTCAAATTAAATGAACTAAGGAGACTTTTGCTGGAACATTTAGGAGGATTTTAATTGTTTAAAGGATCCTTTTCTGTGGGCCATCACCCTGAAACCTGAGTCCGTGTGTTCAGGTTTCTGGAGGTGTTTCTGCTCTACTGTCACTCTGCCGGACAGTGGTTTGCTATAGAAGAGTGCATTACTGGGGAGTTCAGGAAGTTCAACAACAACAACGGAGATGAGATCGTCCCTACCAACCTCCTGGAGGAAACCATGCTGGCCTTCAGCCACTGGACCTACGAGTACACCCGCGGAGAGCTGCTGGTGCTCGACCTGCAGGGTAAAAACACTCAACACACTTACACATCGCCACACCGGATCCATTGAAATGCAGTCAAGGTTTCTGTTGTATTGTTGTTAATCAGTCATGTATATGGGAGTTGTAGTTCCTCTGTGACAAATGTGTTACTGTCCTTTCTTCATTGACTTAGCTAATGTGTGTGTGTGTGTGTGTGTGTGTGTGTGTGTGTGTGTGTGTGTGTGTGTGTGTAGGGGTTGGAGAGATTCTGACAGATCCATCAGTTATAAAGAGCGGTGAGAAGGGGTAAGTGAGCTCTCTTACATTCTCAGCTGAAACAATTAATTGATTAGTTGATAATAAAGTCGAATATTTTCTAGTTCCAGCTTCTCACTTTGCTTTTTGTTTTTTTCCTTTAGTTTTGTCATATGTGATGATAAACTGAATTTATTTGGGTTTTGACTGAAAAAACAACATTTTAACAAAGGCACCTTTTGACGTAAAGAAATTGTGACAGGCATTTTTCACTATTTTCTGACATTTTATACTGTAGACCAAACGTTTGAGAAAATAATCATCATTATTATTATTTAACAAAAAGTCATTGTTGCTTGCAGCCCTACAGTTTCTTATCAGCTGTTTTTTTCTAGTAATTTTGCACTAAATGACCACTGTGTGACTCTTGCAGATCCTATGATATGATATTTGGACCTGCCAACCTGGGGGATGATGCCATAAGAAACTTCCGAGCAAAACACCACTGCAACTCTTGTTGTCGGAAACTCAAACTTCCGGGTGAGGCATATTGATCAGCTGCTGTTCAGCATTTTTAAACTAAATGACACCACAAATGTGCTCAACATCTTCAAGCTTCAGTGTAGCATTTGGGGAATTTAGATCCCCTCCAGATGTGTTCTAACACATCAAATGACTCTGCTTTGAATATTCATTATGTCTGATATGGGTTTCCCCAAAAAAAGTTCAATTAACTAGTTATAATTTCTTGATTTAAGAAATGAACACCTAACTCCTTCCTCATTGAAAAATCAAGAATCTAACATTATTTAAACCTAGAACACAACACTTCAGCGAATTTAAGACTGTTTAAGGCCTACAATTTTGATTTTAAATTTTAGACTTTTTAAGACCAGCGGAAACTTGCTTTTGTAAGATACAATATCTATAAACAGGTCTTAATTTTCCTACGTCCATGCAAGGTTACCTCTAATGCTCATTTTTTTTATATTCCGTGGTGTTGTGGTTCTTTCTTTTGCTAGTCCAAATATAATTTTGCTGTATCACAACTACAAATGAGACCAACATGCAACTAATATTGCAGCCAATCAGCTTTTGTGTTATTGGCGCGTGTCTCTTTCGGATGTACATTAAATGGAATGTATTCTTCAGCTATGGGAAAGTGCAAGTTTAGCGATACTTGGCTTGAAAAAGCTGAATTTAGGGCTTGGTTGATACAGGGCCTACATTTCATTCATAATGTTCTTAAAAATGTCTTTAAAAAATCTTAAATGTGTCTTGGTGAAACCTTCAAAAACTCTGAAAAGTTTAACTGCTTCACTCTAAAGCCCATTCTCTGTGTAGGTTCACTGGAGGTTTAAGTTTCTACATCACATTTGTGTTATTTTTGTACTGGGCAGGCTTCCAGAGAAGATCTGATGTCAAAATCATGCTCACACACGTCTTGAGTTGAGCACAGAAAAACTTCCTCCTTCAGCAGATGAATTTGAAAATCACCTTTTATGGTGTCAAACTCTGCATATGCATCATCCTGCACAGTGAAAATCAAACATCCGAGTGATGGAACAATGAGCGAAACACGTTTTTGACCACAGGGGTTACAAACACAAATCTAAAATCATATAAATTATAATCTGTTGCAACATGTTGACTTTTTTTTCCCTCCTCCTTCCAGATCTAAAGCGGAATGATTACACTCCAGATAAGGTGACGTTCCCACAAGAAGACCCTTCCAACCCAGGGGGCGGCGTCAAAGATTCCCGCCAATCAATGAGGGTGATGCTGTGATGGGTTTAAAGCAAGAGAGAGTGAGTGAATGATCACAAGGAGAGACTGTTCTGATTGATTTCAGTCAAAGCCAAGGAGCAGAGAGGCTTTCCCAATCAACTGGAAGAATCACACTTGTGTTTCCATGGAAGCCAGTGCATGCAGACTGTGTCGTGTTTTTGTTGATCCTCACCAAAATGCTGTGTCAAACACAATTCAAACATCTTAACCTTTTTGTTTTTTAGTACTTTTGTTTTTTTTACAAGTTTATCAAGATCTATATATATATAATATGAATGAATGAACTGGATATATCTACAGGTACAATATCATTGCAGAGGGTTTATTATTTATTACGAAGTTTGAGAAGTTGCCTTGTTTTAAAAAAAAAAAAAAAAAAAAAAACAAATCTAAGTGCATTGTACATCTGTTACAGCAGCTTCAGAGACGACAGCCTGCTGAGATTCAGTCACTGCTACAATGCAGTTTGCCATCAGATCATTTTTATAAATGTATAAAGAATTGTATCACAACCTTTTGTCTCTTAGTTAATGAACAGATATACATGAATTAGAAAATCTTGTAAAGTATGGGCAGATTGCAATGCAACTTTTACAGAACAATGTATGTAATTTTATTGTATTGAAAGTGTGTCCACCAAAATATTGCTGATAGTTTTTATTGTTACAAAGGTACTATTGCTATATCTTTGTCATGAACTATTGTATGAGCAAATTACAATCTCGTGTATCTTATAGATACTGCTATCTGGCATAAACTGAACAGATTGAAACATTTTATTCAGGGGAACTGACAGACATTAGGGTATTACTGTATACATTTTGTACTGGACATCATTTTAAACAAATAAAATGTCAAAAGGCTTTAGCAACATTGCTCAAGTTTTGATGAATGACTGTTTCAATGCATGGCCAATTATTCAGATTCCAATCTAACGGATATTAAGTAGTGTGCTGTAAAGAAGAAACAACATCCACTCAAATCTGAGATTGTTTTTCAAAATTCTGATATTCTGTATAAATTAGAGCTGAAACTAATCTTTTTGGTTATTTTGAAACACATTTTACAAACTTCATTTTGGCCCAAATGTGAGGATTTAATGCTTTTCTCTGTCACTTATTTCGGATTTGGACTGTCAATCAATTTGAATACATCACTATTATTTTGAGATTTTAGATATAAAACGATTATTCTATCTTAAAATGTTAGGTCCACATTAAGGTGTTTGTATACCAACCCATGTTTTCGCGTACGACAACTTCGCAAGCGATGAGAGAGAGAGAGAGAGAGAGAGAGAGAGAGAGAGAGAGAGAGAGAGAGAGAGAGAGAGAGAGAGAGAGAGAGAGAGAGAGAGAGAGAGAGAGAGAGAGAGAGAGAGAGAGAGAGAGAGAGAGAGAGAGAGAGAGAGAGAGAGAGAGAGAGAGAGAGAGAGAGAGAGAGAGAGTTTAAAGGGGCAGAAGGAGACAATGAACAGAGAGACCTCAGATTCCTCAGACAGCAGCTGCTGGTATTTAAATCCACACACACCAACCTCTGTTCAGCTGCCTCGGACCAAACTGTTAGACTGCTCACCTGTGAGATAGTGTGATGGTTGAGCTAAGGACACTGTCGGCAAGCTCTTGGCTTGGATTGTGCATTTGTACAATCACTTCCCCCTTTACAATTTATAGGGGAATCTTCACACAACACTAACTTGTTTATATGTAGGCTACATTGCAAGAGTTCATCGCTGTAATCATCCCTACTGTCCGTGAAGAGATCATTTTACTAAAGCATGTTTACCTCCGCCACGTACGGACGTTGGTGTCGGTTCGGTTTATCCGTTTGTCTGTTTGTTGTGTTTGTCTAGCAGGATTACAGAAAAACGTATTGGCCCAATGTTCATGAAAGTTTGTGGAAGGGTGTAGCATGGGCAAAGGAAACCCCCATTACATTTTAGCAGATACACGAATTATGTTTCAGTTTCCTTAACATTGCGAAACAGGGCGTTTGCCTGCGGAGGTCTGCGCTCTGCCCTTCTAGTTAATGCAAGGAAATTCAGACTGTCCTGTGTAAAAAAAAAAGAAAAAGAAAAGTGTACTGTGTAGATACTCTAAAGTTTAACTGAAGCTAATGATGCTTCGGCAGCCAGAGTTGGTCAAATCAAGGTAGAGTAAAAGAGTTGTGCTTTCCATTGGAATAGCATGGGATATCTTCATGGCCAGTATAAACGGTAGGAATTTCAGCGAGTAACTTTCTAATACAAGATAATGACAATGCACTTCAGGCACACAAATAATCGTAAATAACACTGGTGGCCAGGTATGTTGCAAACTGCAGACTGTTACCTCCCATTATAGGTGTGGTTTACTTTATGATAGCCCAACAATCGTGACTCAGCATTTTATTCAACTCATTGTCGGACTGAAGTTTACAGCTAATCAAAAGGCTTGTCCAAAAAGTCGCAGAAACATGACTAACGTGTTCGTTGAATATTGGTAAGTGTAACTTTATATTGTGCTGATGAATATTGTAGGCTACTTAGGACCGACTGTAATAAACGTATTCATTTTTAATTTCAAATTAGTGTGTAACGTTTAGTCCTAGGCTACAACTGGCAGGAAATGCATTCGCTTTACATTTTCAGTTTAACTAACAGGTTTCCGAAGACGCTCAAGGACCAAGTACAAATATAGCTGGGTAAACTACATAGCCAAATTAAATAATGTTTGCCAGATATGCAGAAATAGGCCTACTTTACTTTGCATTGCACCCGGCCGCTTGAAAATCCTTTATGGGTATGCGCGTTTCTGTGTGCCAATAATACGTTTATTAATGTGTTTCTCCCCTGGGTTGTTTTGTCTTAACAGTGCAGGATGAGGTTATTCCCGCCGCTTCCAGGAACTAGCCCGTGTCGTCGGGCAGGTTCCTGGTGTGAAGGTGACGGGAAAAACAGGGAGGCAAGGTAAGCCGAGTTTTCTTTCATCACAAGTTAGGGCCTAACCGTTAGGCTGTGTTTCATTAGAAATACAACTTCCTCTCTTTATAGTTTTCCCCCTACTTCCCCTCGTTCACTTCCTCTTAGCCCTTGATATTACCAAAGAGAAACCGTCTCCGATATAACAACAGCATACGTCGCACGGAGAGCGGAGTGATAGTGGCTGAGGCAGGATGGAACGTACCTGCATCGGCCGCCAGTTAGGCGCTCCTGCTTCAAGTGTTTTATTTTCCATCGTATTTTCCAATAATTATCTATTGCATTCTATCCCAGTTTTTATGGTCAGTCTGACAGTTTATGTCATGCTATTTCCTTATTGTACTTTGTGCTGCATTTTTTTTTTTTATAAAATGTTCTGTAAATATTTATAAAAGTATATATAATAATTCAATTAAATTTCATTTATAGTATCAAATCATACCAAGAGTTTTCTCAAGACACTTTACAGATAGAGTAGGTCTAGACCACACTATAATATACAAAGACCAAACAATTCTAGTAATTCCCCCAAGAGCAAGAATTTAGTGCGACAGTGGGGAGGAAAACTCCCTTTTAGGAAGAAACAGACAGACCCAGGCTCTTGGTAGGCGGTGTCTGAAGGTGCCGGTTGGGGGTGTGATGAATAGTGGCAGTAATAGTCACAATAAAGATAATGGAACTATGACTAGAAATAGTAGTTGTAGTAGTTCATGGTATAGCAAGGCACTGCAGGGCGTTACGTATAGCCTACTGCTTTTTTACAAATCATCAGAAATACCTGCAGACTCATTTCAATGAGTCTTGGTAGTTAGCTGCATGAGTTTCTTGATTTACAAAGTTTGTGATCTGTATCATGATTGATCATTACGCTACGGGTTCATAATATCTAGAAAAAACTGCATTTTTTTCTTTTATTTATTTATTTATGAACTGACATTAGTTACATTAGTCTACAGATTTTTCAGTAACATTTCAAGCTATCAATTAGGTTTTCTTAAACTATCTGCTAACAAGCCAAAACATATTTATTCAATTTATTAATCTTCTCCTTCTTTGGTCAACAAACAGCGTTTTACCGGTTGTAGGCCTACAGTACATTGTGGGTGATATCCACCTTTCTAAAACCTTTTCAGTTCCAACCCTGTGTCTTTGTTCTAATTGTTGTTATTTGCCAAATATGTCCCAAAAGTGTTTACATGTCAAAATCTTTCAAAATGTTCTGTTGACCTGTTTTTGTTCTCATTGTATTGACAGGAGTTTTTAGTGTCCTAACTTTGTCTTTTAGCAGTAAAATACTGCGCCCAGTCTTTGAGATATACTGTTTTTAGTGGTTGTACTGTTCTTGCAGAAAATATGTGTAAATATAATGAACTACATTATATGGAATTGACATAGATGCATTTTCATTTTCGCTGTCTCATACACCCCCACAGGCAGCTTTGAGGTGTCAGTGAATGATAAGCTGGTCTACTCCAAGCTTAAGACGGGATCCTTTCCTAATCCTGATGAGGTTAGTGTGTTAGTGAGATAGATACAGTATCCACTATTTTTCAGTGTCATATTATTTACAGTATGGCATAAAAAGATAAGTAAGTATATAATTAATAATTTGTCTTTCAACTTCTTTCTATTTAAATCTAGTTTTATTTCCACAACGTGTGTGTGTGTGTGTGTGTGTGTGTGTGTGTGTGTGTGTGTGTGTGTGTGTGTGTGTGTGTGTGTGAAGCACTTTGGTAAAAAAAAAAAAAAAGGGCTATATAAATGAAATGGGGCTGCTGTTAATTTGCTTGTGAAAACACATTTGTTGATTTTGTTGACTTATATTTTAGTGCTCTTCAACAACATCTTCCTTCAGTGATAATTAACTGTTCAAATCATAACTTAAGGTCATAATAACATTTGTATAAAAAGCAGTCAGCCAATACTTTCCATGTTGCACTCAATTGTGTTCTTCACAGCAGTGCAGTATACTGTAAGGTATTTTGGTTTGGGCTCCACATCCACATACTTACTTATATACGTAATTCAGTTTTTGTTTCGGTATTACATAGTTACTATTTTGCAACTGAATTTTCTGTCAACCAAAGTGGCCTGTTGTTCAGGCAGTAAAACACGGGGAATACCAGGATCAAGTCTCCCAAACTATATTCTACAATAAACGAGTCTGTAGCCATGTCAGCAGCTCTGTAAGGCTGTGCTAAGGCACAGCAGTGCTTTAAACCAAATGCTAATGTCAGCATACTAACATGCTCACAATGACAAAGCTAACACGCTGATGTTTATAATGTTTACCATGTTCACCATCTTAGTTTACAGTGTTAGCATGCTAATTAGCACTAATCACAAAGTCGAGCTGAGGCTCATTCAGTCGTAAACTGAAGTATTGGACAGAGTAAAAATGCAATATGAAAAGTCAGAGGATCACCAAAGTGATTACAATTCATCCTGAGGGGGAATGTGTGTAGCAAATTTCATAGCAATTCATCCACCAATTGTTAAGATATTTCAGTTTGTACCAAAGTGGTGGGCTGACAATTATTGCCATCCCCAGAGCTGCACTGCATGGTTAAAAATAAGTCAACAGACAAGAAAAGTAAACCGTCCTATATAACAGTTCAAAAATGTTCTTTCAGGTGATGGAATTGGTGAAGAAGAACATGGGCCAAGGAGGAAAAGCTGGGAAGACCACTCAGTTTTAGAAGATGCAGGCTAAAACAACAGCTGTATTCACACTGTAAGAACAATGGGTTGTTTTTCTTATGGCTGCTTATCTGAGAACAAAAGTGAATTCAAACATAAAAAAGAAATTAAAACATAATTGTGGACCAAAATCAAAAATCCTTAATGTATCACCGTCATCCATGAGAAGATCTGACCATATATCTTCACTGTGAATACAGACAAAGATGAGATGATGATGAGAGCAACGCTCAGGAGCCAGGCACTGATCTGCTCTTCTGTTTATGAATGTACACACTTAAGATGATGCAGTGTGTACACGATGCAAGTCCAGAAGCTTTTCAGCTGATTGGAGCCTGAGGAACTACTTTCATCATGTCCGTCTGGCATTTAATCATAAATAAAATGTCTTTACAGCTGCATTTATTCAGGAATAGAACCTTTAAAAAAATGTAACTCTTTATCAATACACATATTTTTCATAATTACTTTTTCTCTGTTTAGATAACTCCAACAGTGGCAGGTCTGGAAGATGATGGGCACATATTATTAAGAATAGTTTGGCATTTTTGGAAATATGCTTCTTCGCTTTCTTGCCAAGAGTTGGCTAGAAAAGAACGATACCACTTTTATGTTTGCACGATGAATATGGAGCTATCACCAGCTTAGCATAAAGACTGGAAACATAGGGGGAAACAGCTATCCTGGCTCTGTCCTGTCAACACAATCCACCAAGCAGCACCTTTCAAGCTCACTAATTAACTTGTTATATCTAGTTTGTGTAATCTGTACAAAAACCAGAGCGTAAAAACGGCAATATGCTGTTTGACCGGGGGTTATGTGCTGGACTATTTCTTGGCATGGACCAGTAACTTCCTGGAATCTCCACTACTGGTCCAGGCCAAGAAATAGTCCGGCACATAACCCCTCTGTAAAATGGTGAATTGTAATCTTTACACTTATGGTTTTTGTACAGGTCAAACAAGACATACAGTAGCATGTTAATTAGTCAGCTGTAGAGGTTCTAGGCGGGTTTTGTTATCTCTGGACATAGCCAGGCTAGCTGTTCCCCCAGTTTCCAGTCTTTATGCTAAGCTAAGCTAACCAGTTGCTGGTTGTAGCTGTATATTTACCATACAGACGTTAGAGTGGTATGATATCGATCATTTCAACTAACTCTCTGCAAGAAAGAAAATAAGTGCCTTTCTAAAAAATGTCGAACAATTCTTTTAATTTTTGGATGGTCAGACATAATGTGCTACTAATAGCTAACCGCTCTAACAGCTCTACTTAATATCCATACCTGCCATATATGCCTTACCTTTTTAAATATATAAACGGACGATCACCTGGATGGTGTTTTGCTAGGCACTGCCATCTCTGTTACTATCCTAGCATTATAGCAGCTAAGATACACATTAAATCAATGACACTGCTACATATAAGATACAACTTATGGTATTGGTATACTGCTGTCTAATTTGTAATCAATTCCAACAAAACATCTTTTCCTAAAATGCAATAAAATATCACTGAAAAAACATTGATGATGTTCACACTTCTTATTTAACAGTGCCATGTTTGGTAATAGAAGGCTACGCAGGTCTGTAGTCAAATTCCTCTGTGTGTGGTGATAATTGCTGACAGTACCGGCTGTGTCACACCGACTGATAACGATTGTCCAAAGATCAGCCAGACTTCCTAAACTCTTCCTGTTCACTAGCTCCAATGTTTTCACCAGATAAAATCGCTATGTGATGGAAACACATACCATAGCTTCCTGTTTTAACAATTTCATATCATGTTGGTTAGGTTAATGTACTTAAAAAACAATTCATATTTTAAATTCTCATCATAGGTTTTAAAACTTGAATCTGCAAAGTAACTGTAGGTATCAAATAAAAGTAGTGGAGTAAAAAGTATATTTGCCTCTGAAATGTAGTGAAGTAGAAGAATGAATATACAGTTTAATTTCAAAATTGTACTATAGTACTTGAATATGTATACTTATTTACTTATCATTTGTGGAGACTTGATTATGCAATCAGAAAATGTAAATTTTCAGTGATTATGTCTACCAGGCTACCTTTTATCACGTCAGCTGTCCTGTGTGAGAACATTGAGCAGTATCAGCCTCGAGGTCACAGAGTTTAACGTGTTCCTCAATACTCGTATGGGGTCATCCCACCAGCCTGTCTGTAGCCCTAAGCTTATTGGTTCCTAGTGAAAACATAAATCTTTAAAAACGGCTAACCAATTTCCTAAAACAGCTGGGCACTGTAGTTTTTAGCAAACGTTACTCAGACAGGTGTTCTAGTATTTGTGGCAGCAGTGTCACCGTGTATATGATAAACTACAGTACCCATGTTTATCATAATAAAGGACATCAGTGGTTGGCACAGAGAAATAAATTATATCAGGGTTTGGATACACAGATGAAATGTGTTAACAGGGTCAATTCACTGTTGGTTTAGACTTTTCATGGGATTTGTTGACAGTAAACATATCAATCCGTTTATGGAATGAAGCCATTAAAAGCACATACTGTGGCTCTAAACTTTGGCTCTTTAAGCCCTCTAGGAGGCTTAGTTTTAAAGCAGTTACAGAGGACTGCTGTCCATGTAATCTCTGCACCATATAATCCATAAACGATAATAACAAGAGATTTGTCTGCTGTTTATGACACTGTTTCCTCTGTAAAGAAAAAACTATCAACAGGAAACACACACCCCCACATCACAAGCTGCCGTGGTTCTCGTTTTCACAAACAATGTGAACTACGCTGTGTGTTGTGACCATAATGGAGACGAGGGAGAGTGTATACTGTGGAAATGATTAGTTTCAGTGCTCCAACTGAATGAAAAGACCAACGCATGGGCTCTTTGTCTGTGTATGAGAAGTCACAGATGCAGGCACAATGACCTCATTGCAGTATCATTGTATACTCATTGCACACACACATTTGTAATAGACAAGTTTGTGACTTAAATAAAATACTTCTTTCACCACTGTTGAACAGCCAAATTATGTTTTAGAATAGAAACTAACCTCATGTTGGGAGGAGGCCTCGGGGAAGACCCAGGACTAGGTGGAGGGATTATATCTCCAACCTGGCCTGGGAACGCCTCGGGAAAGGGAAGTTTGGGGTCCCCTGCTGGAGCTGCTGCCACCGCTGCCCGACCCCGGATAAGCGGACGAAGATGGATGGATGGACTAACCTCATGTTTAACAAACTTAAAGATATAACTTAAAGAACAAATATATGTTTAACAGAAGAGATTAAGTAAAAATAGCAATTACTCAGTGTTCTTCAGTACAAATATAGAAGTATAAGCAGCACATAGTTGCTAAGCTAGCAAAATGGCCCCTTTTCAGATTGTTTTACTATTACTGTTGTATTACTGTGCAAACAGGACATTGTAGCTTGTCCAAGTAAAACATATTTCTATCATATTTGTTTGAAAAATCTTTATCTTCAAAGTAGCTGTCAAATATATTTAGTGGGGGGCAACCTCTAGCTCACCCAGTAAGAGCGTGCGCCCCCAGTCCTTTGCAGCGGCCCGGGTTCGAGTCTGACCTGTGGCCCTTTGCTACATGTCATCCCCCATCGCTCTCCCACCTTTCCTGTCTATCCACTGTCACTAATAATCCAAAAAATATATAATACATAAACTTTAGTGGGGTTAATATGCAATATTTTGAAGCTACTGTGAAAGTAAGTATATGGTGCATATAATAGTAATACACCATTGTGATACCATTACTTACATTTAAAGTACAGTACTTGAATAAATGTATAAATAACATTTTCAAGGAAGTACTGTAGCTTAATGGCAGAGTTTATAATGTAGTGGCAATTGTGGCCTGTAGGCAAAATGTGAGTTCCCAGCACAGCTTATTTAGCAAAGATATTCCAAAGGTTAGGTCTTTATACAGACAGCCTTTATATTTAGGACTCTCTTGACTCAGTTAGGCGTAACTTGAGCACTGGGATGGTCAGAGGCAAGGCACAGAGGCAGACAGCAGAACATATCTTATTTATGACAATATGTCTGCATATGAAAGGAGGGCAGATCCTTTACTATGTTCACACTTCTGACTTGCTGACACAAGAACCACAAACGCCATGATTGCTTCTTTTTTTATTATAAAAAAACAAAACAAAAAAAAACTGACAAATAAATAGACTAAAACAATGTAAAAATATGTTTAAGAGATCTGTGTGGGGGGGGGGGGGAATGCCATAACAACGGTTTGTTCTAATTGCAACATGTATGAAGTCAGATTGGTCCCTGGTTTGTTAAATTGATATGAGAAACATTTCACAACATCTAGCACCGCTGTGTTGTCATGAGCGCTGTATTCCGCTCCGATGACCCATGTGAATCACAGACATCTCACATGAATCCAGGACACACTTGAAAACAATGAAACACCTGGATTAGCTGTGGAGCAGTTAGAAAAGGGGCCACTGCGTAGTTTCATTTCATATAAATATAATATATTAATTTATACATTGTACACTAGAATGGCTCTATATCACATACACAATTCAGGTAAACACATGAATAAAAAGGCGACAATTTTAAAATCAAAACCAAAAGCTGTGGGAAAATTGAAATGAAGTCTTTCAGCTGCACATTTGAAAATACAAAACTTTAAGAGCAAGAGGATTCTGTGCAGAAACCTGTGCTTTAGTACTTAAATATGCAAATAGATATGCAAGCTGATGTCACTCACTCCAAAATTTCTGAAGGCATTGAGAATTTTTACAATCTTAAGGAGCAAGTGACAAATTGTCAGTTTTAATGTGTGTGTGTGTGTGTGTGTGGGGTGTGTGGTCCAAGTATGTGCAAACATTCAGTTGATGACTTGAGATTACAACCCTGAATTCACTACAGATTAAGCCCGTTTTTGCAGCACTGATGTTAGAATTCAAATGTTTACTTAATTGTGCCACATGAAATGAGAACATCGAAGAGGATGTGTTTAGGACGTCGAGGGCTAGCTAGCGCACCAGGAGGAAGGTGAGTCCAGCGAGGCCCACACCAGCAGCAGCAAACAGTGCTGTCTTCATGGACGAGTCCTGACTCCCCTCTCTGGCACTGAGGGAGAATTTACAGAAACCCTCCTACGAGAAAAACAAACAAGAAATGGTTAGAAACTTTGCTTACTAGCTAGAGAGACTTTACCTGCTACTTCCAGATGCATAGACTGTAGGTTTTTACAAAACGAGAGAAAGTATTAGCTGCCAAAATGACTTCCAACTAACAGGGGCTTGGCTGACGGCAATTATACAACACATTTTGGAAAATATGTCAGTCACTGACAGCCCGGTGTTTCTCCACAAACAGAAAAATATATTTGCGCCTAGAGGGTGCCGCTGATGGGCAACTTTTCAAATATCCTGACAGCGCAGCAGTTCTTCAGTAAGAAAAATAAGTGAATGTCAAAAGTGTCAACCTTAAGTTACAGAAAACTGTGGCAGTTTGTCTAGATTATACGGAAATAATTTAATCATGAACTAATTCTCTTATTCTGCACCATTAGCAAGACAATACCAATGGGTAAGCTACATGCTGTTGAGACCATCCAGCAGGCAGCTGTATATTTCTGCAACTTGTTTTCAGTCTGAAGCCACACATTTGTCCAGCGAGTACACCTGCTCTCAGCTCCAGGTGTTTCACTGCTTTGCAGCTGCTTGTTTTTCTAGTCCTACCATGCTAACTTTCAATATGGCTAATGACAAATTCAACACACAGAAGCTTTGATTACAAAGCCCATCTGGCTGAGCTGGTTATGTGTCTGTTGAAACCAGCTGCCAGCTGAAGAAAGGAGGGGTAAGTGTGTGTATGTGCGTGCGTGCTTACGTGGGTGTTTGGGAGGGGGCCAGGGCAAGCCTATTCATAAAAGCAGACATTCAACTGTAGTTGTGTTTGGTTTGGTGAGGCTTCTGGGACCTTAGTCTAACCAGCATCCATCATAACTATCCCTTCAAGGTTTTCCAGTTAAATAAGCCACAACGAGCAGGTTTAAAAATGATCTTTGCCCTTTTTTGATTTCCAGTGGTTAAACAAGTGTATACAGTCCAATGCTGCCTGGCAACATGGCTTTTGTTTCACCGTTACAGAACACTTTGATAAAAGCTGTTTGATTATGCCCTGAATTGACACTGCTGAGGGTCGTCTTGTTGTAGAATACAGTCCTCACAATCTTGGCCTATTGCTACTCTACAATTCATATAATCACAGCAGCCACATGAGACTTCTGAGCATCTGATGTCTCATCGGCAAGCAGCAAAGTAAAAAAGGCTGAGTCTAAACTAAGCCCTGGCCATTTCTTTAAGCCACGTTTACACTAACATCTGAATATTAACCTAAGCAGGAAGCAATCATGATCCCAACAAACTAGGTGGTTTCCAATGCCAAAAGTCTAAAACGTCACTTTCACTTAATTCTAAGTCTTAATGGGATGTTTTGTTGTTTTTTTTTTAAAACACAGTTCCGTTTTAAACTTGGTTACTGCCCAAGATACGATCAAAATACTTCTTATCTACAATGTTTGTGGTGACTTGGCTCTACAGTCTTGCATGCAATAGTCATCAGTTTAGAAGCAGACATGTTGCTATAACCTACCCATCCGTCATTCTCCAGGAACCAGTCTCTCTTCTCCTCTCCCAGGTAATCAGCTATGGTCTCTGCCAGTGCCCTGCAGTTTCCGGGATCCTGTCCCAGTTCCTGCCCGGAGTCCAGCCCCGGCTTCATGCCCTTCTGCTCCATCAGCTGTCTGGCCAGCACCCCAGTAAAGGTGAAAAGGGAAACAACCCTTCCCCAGTTCAAATGTCCGTCTCCCACCAACTCCTCCATCACCTTCCTGAGGCTGGAGCAGGGGTCCGGCCCACAGTGCTTCAAGAAGGCCTGAGCGAGGGTGTGGAAGCGAGCCTGGTGCTGCGTCTCCATGTCGTGGGCCAGGAATCTCATGGCAGCGGCTGACTCGCTGGGAGGTGGAGGGGCTGGCCGTGGGCTTGTGCAGCACAGAGACAGGTAGTCCTCTGCAAGAGCCAGGGTCTCTTTCCACAGCCCATACATTTTCTACCAGGAAAAAAAACGACATTTCACTTAAGGAGCCTGCTGACATGTGAGGTGCAAGTCATTGTGTTGCTACAAAGAACCACAAATATGGTTTGTTGATGGGACGGGAATAAAATAATAACCAGGTCATGGCTGCAACTAACCAGTACTTTTATAATTAGTTTGCCAATTACTTACTCAATTATTGGTTGGTCTATAAAACTTCAGACAACTGTGAAAATGCTCATCATAATTTCACAGAAAAGTTGGCATTTGCTTGGCTTTTTTACTTATTTTTTTAAACGACCTAAACGATTAGTTGATTAAAAGTAGTTTAATTTTCTGCCAATTGATTAGGTTACCCATAATTATATAATTTCAGCCAGGTGTCAAAATCAACTTGACATAGTAACGTTCGGTTACCAATTGTTGAAGGTTAAAGGGGCTTTCACGCCGCCGCGCGGAAACTCGCCGCCTCCAGTTATTTCTATAAGGAGAAGGCGGCAGAGAGGAAGCGGTTTTGGTCAAGGCGCTATGGGTATGATTCGAAGCGGTTGCCGCCCATGTGAACGCGCACAGATTCTGCAAGAACCGCTTTAAAAAAACGCTTTGCTTTTTGGGGAACCGCTCTTGCAGGCATATCTAGATCTACAACACCATCTTGCAGGTAGGAGCCTGCGGCTGGCGGTTGCCGCACGGCGGTGTGAAACCCGCTTGGCAGCTAACAGCAACGCTAGGTAGCTGGCGTATGAACGGCAAAGAAACAGCTTGTGAGAACGTTAGCCCATGCTGGAAGCTAAATACAGCTAGCTAAGTTAACGCAATAGCCTATCAAACAGATGGCTATATTACCACTGTAATATGAGAGCTGCATATCATTAATTATCCGTTAGTTAAGGGTGAAATTCAGACCAGTTGTCTAGCGGAGCCGGCTGCCCTTTCTCCGCTAACTAACCGTTGATCTGTCACCAGAGCAATGGAGGACACAAAGGACCACATTCACACAGGCTATGATGAGCTAGCTAGCTCAACTACGAGAGCCACATCAGCACATTACGCCGCTGTATGTCATTTTACAAACACCTCTGTGTGGTAAGAGTTTTACATGTCCAAAAGCACACATATATAAATAAGTAAAATATTGTTTTACGTGCGTAAAAGAAAGAAAAGCTTACCCTCCCAGCGATATCAGACTGCTCTCAGCACAATACGAACAGCGGAAGGAGAACCTTGCTATACTAACCGCTTCCCTTCAACTGGCTTCACATTTATCATCTGTCTCCGCCTCCTGATTGGTTATATGCCCTCCCCCCCAAAAAAAGCCCCGCAAAAGTCCCTTTATATTAGATCGAACCGTTACTTCTCCCACAAGAAAGCGAAAAACACACTTTGTCAATATCTATCATGCAGTAAAAACCAACGTGGTTGCAATAATTGAAGCTAAATTAAGTTGTTGAAATGAATTGTCTTGCCACAATATTTGTGGATTTTAAATGCATTCCACTGTTAATAAGGTCCTACTCAGCTTTGCAAAATGACAGGAGGCCAGGGGCCAGAACATTGATAATAGTTAACAGATAAAATGAATAAACATTAAAAGGCACATAAGTCATCTTTCTTTGAAATTCTTCATTAATTTATTAATTTCTTTAAAATGAACTAAGGGAGTTTCTAAGATTTGAAGACATAGGCTGTAGCCTCTATCGAGGGTCCGTGCTGGGGATCCTCCACTGACACTTAAACAAAATAAAAAATAAACAAGCTCTATTTTTATTTTTTTTATTAACATATTTACATACAAACTACAAAAAATGTCCCAGTGTGAATCAATTTATTTTTATTGTGAAAATAAATGTTCTGCAGGCGGGCTGTAAATTGAGTATAACTGGTTTTATTATAGTTGTATGAAAGCTGTCTCTGCCTGTATAAGTTGTCAGTAGGCCTACTCATACAACTCTAAAATCGCAATCCAAGTAGGATATAAGCTATAACAGCAAATGTATCTTATAGGGAATAATCAAAGTGACATTAATCAAGTGACCGAAAATAAATGTACAACTATTTTGACAATCAACTAATTCTAAGCAAAACTGCCCCTTAAATACAACCAACAACTTGCATTCTATGTAAATTGAGTATTTCTGGATTTTGGAGCAATTTGTTACTTCACTCTTCTATTTCTGCCATTCCATAGACCAAGCAATTCATTGATTACTCCTAAAATTAATCAGCAAATTAAACAATGTAAATCAAAGATATTGGTTGACTTTCATTACAGCAAAACTTAATGGAATGCTCTCATAGCACGTTTATGTTAATTCATAGATGCCATCTTCATTTGACCGATCTAAAGTAAATAGGTCTTAGTTTGAGCAGCCAGGTTCCACCTCTGCTTTGAAAAGGTGAGAGCAGACTTGGGATTTCAGGTTTCATTCATCACGAAATAGTCCCACTCCTACTCTGTGTATGGTAACACCATTTGTAAACTACACACACAGAAACCAGTTCAGTTTGAGGAAGTGAAAAATGCAGAGAGTGTGTAATCAAATTGGCAGTCAAAGAAAATGGTTCAGTAATGTAGCATCTGCAGATATTTGTGGGTACTTCCTCTGCATGGTAATACCCTTCTGACCTCTCATCCATCAGTCTCTTTTCTCTTCCTGTCTTTCACCAGCCTGTGTCTTTAACTTGCTGTTTCCCTGGGTTTCCCTTCGGGTGTTTCCCTTATTGAATTCCATTTAATTCAGGCTGGAGTTAAAATAAAATAAAAATAGATGACAAGCAAGATGGCAAAAAGAGAAATAAAAGCTGTAATGTAACCTACAGATTCCCAGATGAGCTGCTGGGAAACATAAATCTGATCATTTGAAACTGAAAATTCAATTTGTTTCAGGGGGGTCCAGACTATAGGGATATGATTTAAATGTTGAGGTTTTTTTCCCCCACAATAAAAGGAACAAGGATGCTGCAGTTCTTATAGTGGAGACTCATAACCTCCTGTGCAGTTATTCAGTTATGGGCAGGTAAGCTTTGGTTTGAGTTCCTTTCACCGCAGTTAAGTAATGATTTAAAAAACAGTTCATGTATATTTTCAACACTCCGGGGATGTTGTGTGCTTTATAAAGTGATGATGTAGATAAGGATGGCTGACCTTTGACTGTTGCTAGAAAAAAATAAAGACGTGTAAGACGGAGAGACCATCTGATCAATAATGTTTTGAGGACACACACTTGGAAGAACAGATTGAAAACACAGATACATACAGTATATTCTCCAACTTACTGTAGGGGTGTGAAATAACATTAAGTGCTCGAGAAATTGAGTAATTGTAGGCCTACCACACTTGTACACCAGCATTTAAAAAAAATAAAATAATAAACTTTAGAAATAATGTGATGGATTACATAACTCAAGTAAGTTTTAAGTCTGCTAATATATTTCCATATCATACAGAGATGAATGGAAACCATTGGATGCCTTGAGTGGTAGAAAAAACAAATCCAGATATCTAAAACACACCAGCATGGTTTGTAAAAGGATGTTAGCTGCGATGAAATATACACAAGTTTCACAGTAAATATTATAAAACGTGATATGTCTTCTTAAATTATGCAAGTGATTCCTTGAAAAAAACAGGCAAAAACAGGACTTTTCAGGACAGACAGACATTCCTGTCAAGTGCGATGCATTGCCCCCTGGTGGCATACAGTGTAACCAAAGTAGTGTTATTCAGTACTCTGTTTTCTTTAAGCCCATTTAGTTGTCTTTTTTTTTTTTTAATACAATACAATCAGGATAACAGTTATTCCTGGGATGTCTTGATAAGAATATTGTCACACAAACACACACACAGAATGGTTTGTGAAAATCAGTAACACAAGACCATAATGACAGAATCATCAGGTCACAGCATATTTACATTTCTCCCCTCCACAGACTAAAAGAAATGCAAATGTCAGCCATTAGGATTGAATCTAGGTCAACCTCAGTGCCACGAGGCTGCAGTTGGATGCAGCCTGTGTGGCATACACCAAACATCCATTTATATTTTGTTCATGCAGAAATATGTCAAGTTACCTTTATCTGTTTTGGCTCCACCTGTATAGAGGCTTCCGGTGAGGTTGTCAAAAACAGAGTGAATAAAAGGCAGAAGAAAAACCAAATGTACAAAAAACAAAACAAATATTTAAAATCTTCTTTATTTTCTCACAATAAATTAATCTAAGTTGTTGAGGTTTATGTATATTAAAATAAGACAAATCTGTGGCCACAATTAAGTTGTCTTCTTTCGGATAATCACAACAATATCTACTGTATGGCAGACTGCCACTGTAACAACAACTATTACAGTGTGTACACCTATAGTATAATTCTGGACAGGTTTGGTTCCCACAGCTAAGGTAAACCGATGTACATCATTTTCAAGACAATCATTGATATTGTCTGTAGATCTACATGGCAGAGCAGACACATGCCACTTACAATTATGTCCTACTATATTAGCTATAACAATTAATTATACAATCAGTCATGAAGCTACTAATAACAAAGATTAGAACTCCTAACTTCTGTCTCTGTTCAATGAACATCCAGCATACAGTTGAAGAAACAATGATATATTGTCAGTCAGAAGAGACATTTTAGGTTTGGTGCTTCTGTATGGTTGTTACACTGAATGTTTGGATGTACACACTCCTGTAGTAGGGTTGGTTTCCGGCAGGTAGTCTTGGCAGTCGCATAGTGCCCTTGCTGTCCTCACTGGATTACAACTGTGATATCAGCTCTAGGACCAAATCTGTATGAGAGAACCACCATTTTTATGCACAAGTTCCTAGTTCAAGAACCTCAACATAAGTGTAAGAAAATAAATGTATTATGTTAAAATTAGAACATTAAAATGAGAGCTTTTAAGACTCCCTTCCTCATCCAGTCACAAGTAGGCAGCCCAACCTAATTTAATAACAAATATCAATATGATCCAAACTGGACTGGAACCCTTTTGACCAAAAAGATTGCATCACAATTCATGTTAATATTATTTGTTTTAAAGCTCAGTGTTACCCTCCAAATTAATTTATTAAACACAGCTGCTGTGATGTGATTTCATGCATAAATACGGTATAAACAAATGAGCAAATATGAACAACAGCAAAATGTTAAAGGAATGATGTGCAGGGAAACTCCTGCTCACCCGTAAGGTGTTGTCCCAGGAGGCCGAGCAGAGCGCTGTGCCATCAGGTGACATTCTGACTCTGCTGACGCGGTTCTCATGGCCAAACAGGATGGAGGCACGAGTTCCCTTCAAAACGTCCCACACATTGATGGTGTAGTCATTATAACCAGCGAAAAGTAGGCGACCTGGGGGCGTTAGGAGGCGAGGAAGAGAAAGTAAATGAGAAAGAGGAAGTGGGGAATTTGGAATAAGGGGAAGTAGAGAGTAGACAAATAAAGGGTTGGTTGATAGTGTGAGATAGATGACGACCTTTTCCTTGTATCATTGGAAATAGCTAATTCATATTAAATACTGAATTACTTTTTGGAATGATTAACTTTCCCAGTAGATGCTGATAAGTAATACATATTATTTATTACACAAACTCCTTACCACTCAGAGAGAAGTCCACAGTGGAAGCACCAAATATGACGCTGTCCTTCTGGTAGACGGCTACCTCACGGTCAGCTCGCAGATCATAGAAACGGCACTGGGGGACACCAATAAACACGCAACAACACAGACAGACGCACACAGGACACACAATGGTAATTTGAAAGAGTAATTTAGTCTACAGTAGGCACTATTACAGTATATCATAGCAATAGAGCCAGGGTTAATTTTTAGCTCGTCAAGACTCATCGCTGATATTTGTATGTATTTGTTTCTGTTGACAGGTGTTAGAGGTAGCCTACCAGTAAAAATTTTGGACAAATGTCCTGTTTACTGAGATCTCCCCATCATCAAATTATGACAAGAAAGTGATTCGGAGTGAGTCCAATAGATCAATTGACTTTCTACACGTGCACTGAGGACGTCAATTAAACAAGCTTGTGCAGGACACATATTGACATGACCAGCAGACACATCACAACTAACTGATAAGCTATGACGTGACTCACTGTGGCATCGTCTGAAGCAGAAGCAAATGCATCTCCACTGGGGTAGTACCTGAACACACATGACCGAGGGTAGAATTAGAAGCGCTGCACCAAAGAGCTTTCTATATGAAAGAACCTTGGGTAACACTTTACTCTAACCCTAACTCTAACCATAACTTGTCATGACAAAAACCAAACGACACTTACTAAAAGAAGCGTTTATTTATAATGTTTATGACACGTTCATCTACACATATCTTGTGTAGATACCTTCAAGTAAAGTGTAACCGAAACTTGATTAATCATTTAAAATAAGTGAGTAAATGTGCTGCTTGAACCGCATCACAGTGCTGAAACTTGGTCTTTGTCTTACTCTAATGCAGACGTTGAACAAATCTTCTCAATGTAAAAAAAAAAAAAAAAAAAAAAAAAGTTTAATGTCATCTCTATCTCATCTCCCACATACTTAATAAAAGAGACACTGTGACACTAGTTTTTTTATCAAAGAGCTGGACTCACTTTACACAATTGATGTCGGACTCGTGGCTCTCAAAAGACTGAATGTTCTGTCCAGAACGCATGTCCCATATGTTCGCCTTCTTATCACAGCCCTGATAACACACACACACACACACACACACACACACACACACACACACACACACACACACACACACACACACACACACACACACACACACACACACACACACACACACACACACACACAATCCAAAGAAGACCATCAGTTACAGGCAGGGTTTTGCCACAACCACATAAATTACAAACAGACAAACACACAGACACACACTATCTTTCTCTCACCCCAGAGACAAAAGTGTTTCCAGTCTCAGATGGGGCGAGGTCCAGGGACAAGACATCAGCTGTGTGACCATGGAAACTCTGCAGCAGCTGCCCACTCTCCACATCCCACAAGGCACATGTGCCATCACCGCTCGAGGTCAGGATCTAACAGACACATGCACACATACGCATGGACAAAAGCACCCACACACATGCATACAGGAGCACAGGCACGCCACACATGTTCAACATACATACAGAAAACACAAAACCATCAACAATGTGAAAACGTTATTCCAACACATGTATGTCCAGCATATTTTGTAACATTTTCGCAAACTTCATCTCATCATGGAATTTATTCTCTTTTTACAAACAGTGGAGTATGATTTACTAAGGGATCTGTGGATACCAACCTACAGCTTAAGAAATGCGCAAACATTGAACCATACACTGTCGCAAGGCATCACAGAGCTTTGATGGGTTAAGATCATATGGTTAAGATAGGTAAACTCTATATTCTATTGGAAACTGAAGGTTGAAAATAGGCTGAGTCGGGTTTAATATGGCACTGATGGTGGTCGTAGAATTTAAAAAAATTGGATAGAAAGGTGATAATAAAAATTGGTCTCAAATGAGAAATGTTTTACAAGGAAAAATTTAGAGAAGTAATAGCATTTTGTTTCTTACAAACACCTACACAATGCATATTACAGTAAATGTTGGTTATTTTTTTTCTACTTTAAGGGTTAGGGTTAGCGACTTTGGCTACATGCTTTGCTTTCATTTCTCAATTTGAACACTTAAACCTGAGGAGCGAAACAGCCAAAAATAAACTGGAAATAAACTGGAAACAATACCAGACATGTGATCATCTTGACCTCACTGGTAGCGCAATAAAACAGAATAGCGTCATCAACAGCCGCTTTCCAAAGTCTGTTCTAGTGTGGACATGTAGAGAAATGCTGTAGAGCTCTATTCTGTCATATGACTACATTTAATGGCACCATGACGCTAGCATGTACTCAATATGCACTTGTACTCAATATGCACATACCAACATAGCATTCACAGGGCGCGCACACACGCACACACGCACACACACACACACACACACTCAAAACGAAAGCAAAAGGTCTGCAGCACTTTCTAAAAGAAAACTATCACTGTGCATCATGTATTCACATACAAACAAGCACACAAAATGCTAAAATGTCAGTGATTCCTCTGATGAAAAGAGATTATGGGCACTTAGAGACACATGCAGACATCAGAGATCCCTACTGGCTAGTGGATTAGAGAGCTCCTGCTGGATGACCTCAGGCACAAAAAATAAACCACATTTAGAGGTAGCTCCAGTTTCAACATGAATGCAATTATCAGTAAGCCACACACACATGCACGCACGCACACACGCACACACACACACACACACACACACACACACACACACACAGATACAACAACACAAAATTGTGTCATCCTTACTCTCCAAATGTGGAACCAGCCTTTAAAAAAAAAAGAATACTAAACCCACTTCCTGAGACCTCAATGTTCAGCAGTTCACAGCTTTGTGCTCCGAGGTCTAGTATAAAGGCTGTGAGCGTCACAGTGTGCTAATGTGCATGCATGTGTCTTTGTGTGTGAAATGCAGTATGAGAGAGAAAGTGCATGTGTGTGCCTTTGTGTTAAATGTTCTGCACTCGGGTCAGTGTGCTCAACTCTTTCCTAGATAAAGGCCACTCAGTGCCTATTAATACACCCAGGGTAGAGGACCATTACCCCACAGTCTCTTTTCTGCCCCCTCCACAGCCCTGCCATCCATCTCCCTGTCCAGAGAGGAGTAAATTATTAAAGCTACATATCTCCTTTTGATTCTGTCCCATACCTTCCTTCTATCCTGTCGGGGAGTCAAATTACAGTAACCTTTAAATACAGGTACAAGTACATCAATGCAAAATCAAAAAAACTTGACTCAACATACTAATAATTCTAATAAATATGTATGTTCAGATCATTTTGTCACCATTTTTATTGGATAAAGAGCAGACATTAGGAGACACCTCAGAAGCTCGTGGCTTGTTGGTCTAGGGGTATGATTCTCGCTTTGGGTGTAGAAGGTTCTGGGTTCAAATCCTGGATGATCCCTGCTGTGGCTTGTATCTTGATTGTTTACAGGACAGTAAGGCTCTACTGGTTTTAAGTGGTCTATCAATTGCACAAATTGTATACGGCAAAAAAGAGCATATTGGTGCAAATATAAAGGGTAGATATACTCCATATATTTGCAGGAAATTGGCAAAATAAACCAGCTATTGCAAGCATTCAGTAGAAATTGCAACACTGTGAATAGCAGCCAGCAGCTGCTTCATCTCATTGCATTTAAATTAAAATCAAATGCATTTGATCATTGATAATATATTACAAAAGTTTCATCTATAAAAGATTTATTTATTTCCAGTTTATCACAAGGCATTACACTAGTGCCCACCTGCATGTCAGAGCTGGTGAAGGTGCATCCTGATACATAGTTTGTGTGCATGGCAACAGACTTCTTCTTTGCAGACAAGTTCTCATTTTTGTCCAGTGACAGTGGGAACACTGAACACTTGTTATCCAATCCGCTTTTTGAAGGAGATAAAAACATCAGAGGTTAAATTATGGGTTACTCACTATTTAAGAAGAAATAGTAGATCATTATTACGCAGGGTTTAGGGTAAGGATATAACCCTAATTGATCAAGGCTGACAGAGAAATGATGACTCACGGATTATATATAAATGAATGTTTATTCCATGGTGTCAGATTCAGTATACTGAATAACACATATTCCCAGTAGAATCTAATTTAACCCCACTGAGCAATAGCAGTTGCAGTCACCAAACAAACAGACAATTTATAGATAACTGAAGCAGCTATCATATGCAAAATGATTTTCTATTATACAGTATTTTAAAAAAAACTACATGAGTGTAAAATTATTAAAAAAGAGCAACCGGGTCATTTACATTATTGATGTTTTTTCCAAGTTACACTGGGGAAACATAATATAATATCTCAAGAAAAAATATAATTTATCTTTCATAATAGTAATAACTTTGTATTAAAACAATTCCAAATATATTATTTCACTTGAAAGTGTTGTCGATTTTCAATTGTTGGAAGGAGTAGCAGTTTATTAAATCTGGGCAATAAAAAGAGAAATTCTCTGTACTCACCCACATGCCACAGCACAACCTGAGGGAGCATAAGCACACGCCATGACCCATGTACACGGCAGGGCTACCCCATGTTCCTATACCACACACACACACACACACACACACACACACACACACACACACACACACAAAAACACACAAAAACACACACAAAAACATGAATAGAGTTGTTGTTACAGGTAAGAAGATACATTCTCTTTAATAAGCATAAACCAACTATTCTCTTACACATATACACAAACAGCGACACACAGCTGCAGTACATCTCTATTAATAGGGATTATGTTCACTGTGGTCATGTCTGCTCCATCAAGAGGCATGATGGTCAAACCAGGCTGAATCCTGGCTGCCATTTAAGTGCTCTCTCTCACACACACACACACACACACACACACACACACACACACACACACACACACACACACACACACACACACACACACACACACACACAGTCTACAGGGGACAGATGGATAGATAATCTTTAAATGCATATTTTCATCTCTCTCAGAGGAGTGTGGCAGCAGAGGATGACACCACTCACTCACTCAACACAAGTAGCCTACTTATGGTGAAAACTGGGAAACCAAGTAAAAGTCACATTCATTTTTTCCCCCAAAGAAGTGCAAAGTCTTGCATTTTGTTCTCTTCTGTTGTCCACACAGCAAATGCTTGGTGGAAATTAGAGTCTCAGTTTGTAGAACTTGTTGAATTACTTTATTGTTGGATTATAGATCAATTCCCAAATCTGAATTGTTCTCTATGTTTGCCAAGTCTCATGGTTATTGTAGCATTTAGTATCCTTTGACATATCAAACTGATGGAGAAATGATTTCCTTAGACATGAAGTTAAAACGAGATAATATCACTAAATCATTCAATATGTTCCAGGGTGCCCTGATAGCTCACCTGATTGAGCGTGTGCCCCATGTACCAAGGCTCAGTCCTTAACGCAGCGGCCGGGGTTCAATTCCCACACGCAGCCCTTTGCTGCATGTCGTCTCCCCTCTCTCTCTCTCCCCCCTTTCCTATCTACAGCTTTCTTATCAATTAAAGGGAAAAGGCCCAAAAAAAATCTTTAAAATAAATCATTCAATATGTTTGTGTGTTTCTGAGTAGTGAGGTTACAGTTAAAACTTTCAAATATAAATTTACGGAGGTAAAAATAGGATGGACTGATAAAATATCAAGGACCACGATAGAAATAAGTCCTGGACTTTGTCGTGTTATCCCTGACAATGTCGTATACATTTGTATTCTTTTCCTACTGTATTTTAATTTTGACAAATAAACTAAATTAAGCTCTTCAACAGCATATCCCCAAATGTCTCCTCACTTTGGCTCTTGTCATAAAAGTAAAACCAACAGAGGAATATCAGAACTTCAAATAAACAAACACATTTTGATTAAGGGATTTTTTGCACATTTGAGCCTTTAATTTATATAACAAAAATGTATTTATTTTTCTTCTTCAAAAGAATCTAAAGCTTTTGATATTAGCCTCCTTAATTTATGGTAATTATTGGTAATTATCATTCAAATAAATTCACACATCTTACATATGCAGAAAAGCACCACACAGACCTCTACTCACCTTATTAAGAGTGAATGCATCCCAGACAATCACTTTGCCATCCTAGATCAGAAAAACAAATCTGCATTTCATAAAAAAGTACACAAAAAAATTAATCGAGTCCATATATTATAGGGCTACATAGCATAAAATGAACACTGTCCTTATTATTATTAATACTGCACTATATTTATATTAGTAATATCTGTGTGTGTGTGTGCAGAGTATACCTGTGAAGAGCTGACGAGACGACGTTTGTCTTTACACCAGTCCATACACAGCACCTTGTTCCCATGACCCTTCAGTACACGTCTGGTCTTTATGGAGAGAGGACCCAACACCTCAATCTTCTCAGCCACTTGGTTCACTGAGGTACCAACACACACACACACACACACACACACACACTATGAGAACTGGCAGTGGTGGTAGGAATAATTCAATGTGAAAATACACCATTACACTAGAGGTGCTTCATTCAAAATCTTACTTAATTAAAAATACAGAAATATTATTAACAAAATGCAGTATCAAAAGTAAAAGTAAGAAATGTAGCAGAATGGTGCCCGTCTATGTTATAGGCTCATATATTCTTATTATTAGAGATACTTATGCATGCAAGCAGAATTTAATATTTCAAGCTAGTCAAGTTGGAGCTGATTTTAACTATTTCATACATCTTATAGCAGGTTATCTTGCCCAGGTTAATCTTTAACTTCTTTAACTTTTTATCTTTAACAATTCATGTTATAGGTTTTGTATGTCGGCTACAAAAGGTTGTTTTGCAAAATTACTAGTAGTAACTGTAGGCCTAGTCGTCAGATAAATGCAGTGCAGTATTACAATATTTCACTCTGAAATGTAGAAGGGTAGATAATGGAAATAGCCTATTCAAAGTACAAGTAGCCTACCTCAAAATTGTACTGAAGTACATGGTCTAGACTACTTAAGTAAATGTAGTTATCCTTGAGTAAATGTTCTTAGTTGGTAGTTATAGCCTCCATCCCAGCCTGACTGGAGACATTGCGATTTACATGCACAAGCATATCATCGTCTGAATCGTAGGCTATTGAAAGCTATTTCATGAAAACGTCCCTTCACAATGGGCATCTCTTAACTTAGGTAACCGTTATGTTGAACGTGTTTTAAGTAAACAATACTGAGTTTGAGTAAAAAGGTGACTGGGTGGTACAGCAGGTGTAATAGCTGTTATTTTTGTCCAGGACACTTACACTCTACGTCGCTGAGTTTTTTCCGCTCCTCCTCCAGCTTCTTCCTTAGACTCTCGCTCTCCCTCTTCAGACTCGCCACGGTTTCCCCTCCTTGGAGCCCCTGACAAGCCATCTTTGAGAGAAAAACAACAAAAACACTGAGGATGGAGCGGAAGGGGAAGAGAAACACGGGAGAAACGGGGAAATTTGAGGGTACGGGATGGTTGTTTGGGTTTGTTAAAATAGTCCTCGAGCACGACAGTGATGCTGCGCCACGCGTGTCACAGCTCGCGCTCTTCTGCCAGCCCCCTCCTCCCTTCATCCGCCACAGGCACCACTGGCATTTAGACACGCTGACAATGGTGCAGCTTTTAGCCTTCCACATATTCCCGTAGTACAAGTACTCTAAAATAGTTCAAATTAGTCGACAATAAAGACAAACAATTTGTAAGTTTTCTGACCTTTGAGCTTTTCAGCCTAAAAGTTACACACTCTTTCTGTCTCTTTAATTCCGCTGCAACGGATCGGTCCCACTGCTTATCAGGTTTTTATGTAGCATGTCAAATCACACCAAATTGTGATAGTGTAAGCTGCTTAACGTTTAAATCGTGTTAAACAAAGGCACTGTGATTAACATGATTTAAAAGTGAGATTAAATGTCATCAGTTGGCATTGCAGCATTAACCAGTTGCCCCTTTTCTGTAAGTTAATGTTTTCAATTATAACACTTATAAAACTTGTTTAAAACCATGAATGCGTAGACACATAGGCTTCCTCAAACACGTAGAACCAAGCATTTTAAAATAATACCTTTAAAAAGGTATTGTATATTAAAGAGTTATATGTGTTAGCAGGTCCATCTGCTTGATGAGTTTTAATCACAATTACTATTTTATTTTACTTTTACTATTGCAAAAAAAAAAAAAAAAGTTTCAGTATTTTCCTTAGAAACACTTAAATGCGCAAATCAAATTATTTTAGGATAGTTACTGTAGTCTAGTTAGTTGATGACGAAGAGCCACAGATCAGGAGGGAGCTCAGTGGCATGCATCTCTCTCTCTTCAAGGTCCTCATGACTTACTGTGTGTGTGTGTGTGTGTGTGTGTGTGTGTGTGTGTGTGTGTGTGTGTGTGTGTGTGTGTGTGTGTGTGTGTGTGTGTAAGCTACATTAATACAGTTGCATGTCAAAAGGTGCTGCTGAGTGGTGTGTCTCCTCAGTTAAACAGATGTTGCACAGAGTGTTAGTGTGATCCTCACCAATCCAAAGATACCCTATGTATGTGGAAGCTTGGCAGCTGCCTCACAGATTGCTGTTATCATCATATACGGTATGTTCATAGATAAACACAAAAGTAGGAGACACCTGTCACTTCAGGGCCACAGGGTTAAAACAGTCTGCTGACCTTCAAGAGTTTGTAGGGATTTAGTCTCTCTTTTTCCATTTTTCAGTAGATAAATATCTTGTTAGATCTACACTACTACATCCACTCAAAATAAAATTCAAAAAAGCTAGTGACATGAAGACTGTTTAATGATGAGAAACTGAAATGAAAACATACCACTTCCACACAGAAGGCGCAGTAGTTTATGGGCTCAGTCTTAATGTAGATGTTCATGAGAGGACTTGGGAGCCCACAGCTCTCACAGGGGCCAAAAGTGGCCGCCACGAACGTCTGGTCACACATGGCTGCAGATGATCACCAACACGCCCTGTGGAAAACACAGACACAAACACAGAAGTTCATTCAGTCAGTGTGAATCAGCCAGACAAACAGGTTGGAGAGATTTTGTTTTATCAAAGCTCTTTTGATTTCTGTACCGTGTTGTGAACACTTGGCCTGGTTGTGTGTGTGTGTGTGTGTGTGTGTGTGTGTGTGTTTGTGTGTGCGCCAGAAGATAAGTAGTTGGTAATCTACTCCAGCCTGATCCTTCTCTGAGCTCCAGAGGAAAGGACTGCAGCACTGCTATTCTGGGAACTGCACACATCCAGTAGGCTACACACTCAGAGTATAACACAGTACAAACATTTTCACATCACAGAATTGTCAGAAAGCATGTACATTCAGAAAAGCACAACCTTATTTAGAGATTGAAGTTAATTATCATCACATTTTCATCAGTCCTTCCATCAGTACTGATATTATATGGTGTACAGAAAGTAGAATAAAATGTGTTATGGTAGCAGTTTGAACTCAAACTGAGCATCACAATTAATCAGTAAAACTTTGGCTACTGTTGAGGTAATAATGTTCTTTTTGTACAAAATGTACGAAACAAATCTTAGCAGAAACGGAAAAGATTTATCACAATCAACCTCCATCCAGGCTGGTTCATCACAAGTTCTAAACTCTACGTTCTACACCGATTTCATAACTTGAACCCAAATGTAAAAACAAAACACACCAACATCAGTTTGCAAAACATTATTTCCACAAAAGGCAGCCATATCAATAATGCAATCTTACCTCACAGGAGAATGTTTTTTCCTCTCTGTACAGCAGGTATTTGTCTCTGGAGAACTAAATTGAGTTTTCCAGTGAAGGGGATTGTCTGCGAGGGAACAGTAAGCTTCTTAGTGAAGTGTTTAAGCTGTGACTCTGCTCTGCTACATGTCCACCTGCGAGGCCGGGAACATCACATTTTCAGTCTAATCCAGTACACATTATAGATTTTAATATTTAAAGAAACCCTAAACTGCATGATGTAACATTACATTGCCTCCTTGTAATATATAAAAAAAGATTACTTTGTGAAATCTGAATTAAAGGGTGCCATTTGATCGGTGTTATAGGACATATTTTTTCACCTTTCTGTACAATGTTGTCTTGTAATCAGATTTGTGTAATCCCATCAAAGGTAATCCATTACATCTATTTTATTACCTGCAGTCTTCTAGTCTTGTGCAGTCACTGAAAGAGCAATACATGACAGCAAAAAATCAACATGCCACTTCACTAATACAGATCAATACTGCAGATTTAGATTATTTATTGGCTAGACTTTTTTTTACATGACTGAAAGAATCTCATTTTCTTAAAAAGTGTTTGACAAGATTTAAGAATGAAAACAAAAACTGATTCCCCCAGAGACACTCCAACAGTGCTGAATTCTTTTATTTTACTTTTACAGATTTGACAATTTATTCCAAGTTTCTTAGTTTCTTAACGGTGAACACATTCACTAAGCACAGCTAGCAGAAACTACAAACAGTACAGTTTGTCAAATGTACACATGGGTCAGAGAGGGAACATTTGGTACTGGCTTCAACAGCTGGGGTGATGATATACTGTATGTTCCATTTGAACAATTTTTAAAATGGCACAATCAATGCTAGTGCTCATAAGAACAATGGTAATTTATAATGTCTACATTGTATCATACAACCAACTCTCTCCTTAATGTAAAAATGTGTGATGAGTGAAGGAATGACACTTTCTCCCGTTTGAGAGCCCAAGAGAAGCCCAGGGCAAAAAGACTTTGCAGCTCTGCTCAACAATACGACCCAATGAATGAACGTGGTTTTTCTCCTCTAAACTAGGCCAGCCTACCCAATACCTTACACTCAATACATCAGTCCACAAGGATAGTCTGACCGAGTCTGAGATGGCTGGTGCTGCATCACCGACATTCACAAGAGTGTGCGTCTTCTTTCCCTGTGGCTTGGGTTATTGATAGTTTTAATAAAACAGCAAGAAAAATCACTGATTAAGAAAGTGAAGCGCCCACTCGCACAGGGAATCTTGTAGAGGGGGCTTTATGGGTTGCAGTTCAGTAGAAAGGTGGTGGGAGTCAAAAGAAAAAAGTATTTATTTTTACAATCCTTATCCATCTATCATTTATCTGACTTCCTCCGCAGTGTCTAAAAAGTGCATTTGGACTGATGGCTAAACAGTGCAAACCATCTGTGACACCAACTTTAGGACCTCCATCCTTTTGATCCTTTTGGCCAGACCTCCAGACTCCCATAGTTCTGGTTAACTTATGGCATTAAACATAACAATTTATATTCATTTTACTGACAGAACAATGCCACAATGTTGATAATGTGTTTTAAGTCATTCAGATAGCAAATAATTCAGATAAGGCTTTGTCCAACAATGTGCAGCTAACATCATGATACACTTCATTAACATTTAGAAACATTCATATGGTTAATTATTCCTTCAGTTACCATCAGATATGTACTCTTTACACAAACCATACTTTAAACTAGCTACTAATCCAAACTATAACAAAAGGCAGATTGATAACATGTGGTCCCGATGAGAGCTTATGGGTATCCAATTATTCTCAAATACAGGTGCAACACAAAACAATTACACATACTAACTTCTCTTTACTCCACTTACAATTTGTGTTGGTCTGTAGCTAGTTCCTGTCAGAGGAAGAGTGGTCTGCTTAAAGCGTAACTCTCGCCAAAATGCAACCTAGGGTCTTTTTGTGAATGTACCTGAGTCAAACTTTCGTTTAAAAGCATAATTAGGACGGAAACGCCACTTTTAAGATTCACCGTATTTTCGTTTTCGGTTAAATTACCTTTTGAGTGGGAGTGCTAGGGGCACTAGTATGATCGCATCAAAATCACTGTTTTTAAAACACTAAGAAGGCTCGACACAACATGAAACTTTGCTCGAAGTATCACCAGGGGCTCTACACATGAACTCCAGCGTTGAGAACATTGTTTGTGTACACAGAGTTTACTAAAAAGAAAGGTTTTGAACAACTTACTCTAGCTGTTGGTTTTTCTGGTCGCCGCCATCTCGCCAATCAAAAACAGGCGATCTCAGAATGCGAATGAACGGACTCCATAGGAGGAAATGTCATTCTTATATGAGGCTCCTTTTCAACTACAAGGTCAATATTGTTTTTCACTAACGACAAAACAACGATTTATCCGTGCATTTATATGGAACTAAGCTTTAGGAGCTTTCCATCTTTACTCTCCCTGTTACGTTGCATTCGGAGATCGACTCTTTTTGACTGGCGAGATGGCGGTGACCGGAGAAACCAACAGCTACAGTGAGTTGTTAAAACCTTTTTTAGTAAACTCTGTGTACACAAACAATGTTCTCAATGCTGGAGTTCATGTGTAGAGCCCCTGGTGATACTTCGAGCAAAGTTTCATGTTGTGTTGAGCCTTCTTAGTGTTTTAAAAATAGTGATTTTGATGCGATCATAGTTATATACCCATTCAAAAGGCCATTTGACCGAAAACGAAAAAATCTTAAAAGTGGAGTTTCCATCCTAATTATGCTTTAAACGAATGTTTGACTCGGGTACATTCACAAAAAGACGCTAGGTTGCATTTTGGCGAGAGTTACGCTTTAATATGGCATTTAATGAGCTACTTCAATTGATAAAATATTTTTTATTTCTCTCTATCTTCACCAGAGCAAGTTCACTGATATATCCCCAGCTCTCTGTACTGCAAAAACATTTTGATCTATACTTCCTTAGATTAATGGTTTTAGACTAAACAAAACAGTTAAACAAAAAAAAGGTACAGATTTGTCAGTAACCCTTGTGTTTTTTTTTTTCGGTATTAAAGGCCCATGTTGTGCTTTCTTGGCCACTAAACAGGAAGGCATAGGGTGGAATCAGTCCACAAAGCTGCAGTTAGTGTACGTGTGGGAATAAAGCAGAAAACATTGTTGTAAAACTAAACAGATTTGATACAAACTCCCTAAAACCAACTTAAGAGAAACATTTTTCTGTCCATTCTGCTCAGTGATACATGGCTTCACGATATACATAACTTTGATACTTAAGAAAATGACAATACTGAAATAAATAGTTCCACGTTGATAATAGTAAAACAGTTTCAATGCTCTGACTAGAGCTGTGACCAGAGAAGACAAGCCGAGAGAGGAAAGCTGTAGGAGTGCAAAACTCCCGGTGATACAGCAGTAAGCAAAGTGTAATGTATGTGTGTGTGTGTGTGTGTGTGTGTGTGTGTGTGTGTGTGTAAATATCTTTGTCCAAGTGTTTCCTGTGATTCTCAGCTCTGGTCACAGCTGTAAACAGTATAGACTGTAGCAGGTTAAACCCTTGTCAGAGCTTAAACCTTGTACCTTTGAAATCTCTCCTCACTTAAAACCTGTGCTACACTTAATCTGCCAGACATGCAGGATAAAACATGATATTGCGACACATCTAAATGAAGACGTGACCTAACAAATAATTGTCTGTGCGGGCACTCCTAAAACTATACTACATAATTGACCTGATGTTGACATAAATAGCCTGCAATTGAACTAAAACTATCCTTACAAAGCTGTTTATGGAAAATGGTCCCATCCTTCATATATATTGGACATGTTTTCTGCAAAGAGAATGCTTCTAATCTAAAAAAGGGAGGGTGGGGACGGAGGTAAATGCAATAAATAAAATACAAGATATATATCATTCATATTTATATATGTATAAATAATATAGTACAGACGATGAGTTCTGTCTTGGCCTGACTGTGTTCAGAGAGTAAAATGTCAACATACAGAATGAAGCCTGGGTCCAGGTTACCTCAACATGGGGTGGAGAGAGCTAATTTTAGCACGGTATCACTCAGCTGGCATCTGACTGGGACTCAGAATTCACTTTGCCTATTAAATAGAGACCTCACATACCAAGCTACACTACAGTTTATCAAGTAATTTCTCTTTGTGAGGACTCAACACCTCCTTTTGGGCCCGCTCCTGTGTATTGGTACGTACATTCTCACCGGAGAACGAGACGATGACAACAATAACTATCTTAACAGCTAGTTAAAACACAGAAGGGAGCTGGGGTAAACAGGGTCAAGACCAGTAAGACAGACCCAGGTGTCGATGGAGAGCGAGTACTGGAGGCATTGTTCTGGTCCTGTGGCTTCTCTAAGAGGCAGGCGTTTTTACAAGCAGCGGATGGATGATGCCGTTTTACAGCCATGTTTAAACCAGCGGCAGCAACCGCGGGTGTCGTGTGTATCTGTGCGTTTTGTAAGAGAGAAGGTGCACGTGAGTGTAGGCGTGCATGTGTATGTTCAGAGGATGCGAGTATCGTACAGATGCAGGTTGAAAGTTCAGCATGTGGTTGGGTTTGTGTGTTTAATTTGATGTGTCAATTTACAGGTTCAAACCAGGGATAGTTTTGCATTAGAACCTCTTTGAGTTTTCAATCTTGACTTTTCAGTTAATTGTTTGGACATAGTTGCTCAAGTTGTGTTAATACAAATCCTAATTTCTAAGTGTTTGTGACGCTCTGAATTTTAAGGATTCAAATGCTGAAGGGGGATAATGATTTATTATTTGTTGCTGCCAAAGTGACTCAAATTTCCGCGAGCTGGAACAAGCAAGAAACATGAAACTTGGTCCAATAACTGTAAGTGATGTACAAGTGCTTCCCAAGAAATATGAGCCCAATCAGCCACATGGGGGCGCTGTTATTAACAGCAATTTGGAAAGGCCATGTCCCTCACATCGTAAGTCCGAATGACTTAAAATTCAGCAAGAATATCCAGCTCTATGTGCTTTACAAAAAAGCCTCTTGGACCATTAAAGTCTGCCTAACTAGTGCCTAACTGTTTTCACAGTGTAACATTGGTGGAGTAGTCATAATAGAAGCAATGGGTTTGAACCTGCGATATATATATTTTTATTTATTTCTCTTGTAATGATTGTGTCGTAGAAAGTCTTTTGAGCCAGTGAGTGTCATGTGACTTGCAATTCCAACTGTGGCCACTACATCAAAATGGCCGCAGGGCTCAGAGCCGTCCTGTGGGGCCTTGGTTTAGACACGGGTGAGGAACGACAGGTTGAGCGAGCTGGGGATCTGGATGGTTTCCAGGGCGAGGGAGGAAGGGTTGAATGGGAAAGTGACCGGGTAAATCATCTTGGTGTCCATCAACAACTGGGGACTCTCACAACGGTCTCGCAAGCGGGTCTGAATGGAAAAAGAAGAGAGCAAAGATGGAAATAATTAATATGCAGTCAAATTTAATTTGCAGAACAAAATTGCAGTTTGTTAGGGGACTGTACCACATTTTCTTTTTTAAAAGATTATGTTTTGGGCATTTTCGGCCTTTATTTTTGACAGGACAGATGAAGACATGAAAGGGGGGAGAGAGAGAGGGGGAATGACATGCAGCAAAGGGCCGCAGGTCGGAGTCGAACCCGGGCCCCGCTGCGTCGAGGAGTAAACCTCTATAGATGGGCGCCCGCTCTACCAACTGAGCTATCCGGGCGCCCGACTGTAGCACATTTGAGTGCTTTGCATTGCTGCAGCATTTCCACCCCCATCCTCCAGGCAGTCACTTGTTCCTTTCATTCAAGTTACAATGTGCAGAATTTTTTAGATTCACTCTGATGGGATAAGCTGTTTGGAAACCAGTGACTGCCTGGAAGGTCGAGGGTTGAAGTTACTTACCATCAAATTTAAAGAAACCTAACTAGATTCAATTTGTGCTTTAGCTTAGAAGGTGTTACTTTTTTCAGGTGGTGTTTTCCAGGAGCATTTATTTCCTTAATGTTTATACATACTGTACAGTAAATAAAACAGTATGTCCAGAAAACAGTGTTGTATTGATACATCTGGAGTAAATTACCTGTATGGTTCGTATGAATGCAACAGATACTCTCTCCTCAAATTCGTTGACTGGAGTGTAGAGGTTCAGGACCTTCACGATCTGAAAGAGACAAAACACAGAGAGGTTGTCCCAACATTGAACACATTTTACCTACAGTGGCTGGGTTCCCTCAGCTTTTAGACGGACTGAAGTTGAGAGAAAAAAATATTTTAAAAGCTTGTTTCTTTAAATGTGGTGTAATAAATGACAGGATAGTTTACCTGAGCAGTGGTGAGGGCCAGGCACATGGAGCAGATGGCCTCGGCGTCCTCGTCAGTCTTTTTCTTCACCTGCAGCAGCTGAGCGGCCTGGATCAGAGGCTCCAGAGTCTCCTTGGCTCCGCATATCATCAGACCTTTGTCTCTGAGCCACTCCTCCAGCTGGCTCACATTGTACCTGCACACACACAGAAACACATCATAAGTTTAGTGGTCACAACAACAAAAAACAACAAAACGGGGGACAAATACAGCAAATACAGTCTACGCTCTGGAGCTCCCTTTTTTGAGCAGCAACGTCACCTACCTGATCTGCATGCCTTTGCTCCAGGAGCACATGTCCTTGCGTAACAGCAGGTTGTTGAGCGTGACGGCTCCGATGATGTAGAACTGCTGCTTCACAACCTGCTTGATGAGCTCGGGGTCGGTGCCGTGCTGGCACATGGTGGAGTGGAAGGCGCTGAGCTGGCGCAGGATGGAGTCCAGGGTGTAGGTGCCCTCGTCGGCGATACTAGATGTCCTCTTACGCAGACCTGTGGGCTTCACCCCCGACACGCCCTGGATGGTCTCGTGTTCCAGCATGCCAGAGACTGCACGGAACACACACACACTTTGTAAGTTTGCCAACAAGTATTCAAAGAATACCATCAATACTACAGTAGTATTAGCTCACACTCACACACACACACACACACTCACACACACACACACACACACACACACACACACACACACACACACACCTATCATAGGCTGAAGGATGTTCTCCATGCATTTGATCAGCTGCTGGTAGATCTGGATGGCCAGGTCACTGATCACCTGTCTGTACTCTGCCAGGTCGAAGTTGGACAGAGTGTGTTCATTCTGCCTCTGCGTGTTGTGCCTCATGAAGGCCTGAGACACACGGACACAGGCAGACACACGGTTACAAAAAAGAAATAGACTAAAGACTTTGTATGTGTGAAGGATAGAATATTCTGTCTGTCTGTCTATGTCCAACAACTCTATTAAAACACTTTTATGATATTGTATAAATGTCAGCTTGTCTACTTTCTATCACTAGAAACACCATAAGCAATCAAAACAATGGTGTTTTTTTTTTTTTTAAACAATACAAAAACACATTCTCCAGTTAATTCAAACTTCCCTTAACATTTTCTGTCCACCGGTTGGTCGATTTTTATTTCCCAAGATAAACACCAACACAATCACGTTAACTAAATTGCCCAGAAGTCTAACAAACCCTATTTATGAATGTGTACATATTTGAGTGAGACAGTTTCTATGGTTATGTGCATAGTGTCAGTCTCACCTCGTCGCCGCTGTATTGTTTCAGACAGTGCAAGAAGCGGCAGGTGTTAGACAGCCAGAAAGAGACCGTCTCAAAGTCGTCTCCTCGTTTCTGACAGGAAGAGGAAGAACAAATTGGAGTCATACTGTAACTGTATCAGACCCTCTTCAAGTCAAACATCTTCCAAACTACTGAAAAGCATCATTTAAAGGATCATGCTGTAATTCTACTAAACTCTGTACAGGTCGCCCCAAACTTTACTACCATCCTTCCTTTATAGGATTTTACACACACACACACACACACACACACACAAAATACCTTGAGGATCTTCTTAATACTGTTGATGGTTGAGGTGAGCAGGGTGCGGACCTTCTGGTCATCGTTGACGTAGTCTGCATGTCTCAGACACATGAACAGGATGTAGGCTGGCAGACCTGGGATCAGATTCACGGCTACACCTCGAGGCTTCAGCTCTGGAGAGACAAGAGGAGGAAGGAGTTCAGTGATGGACTGAGGAGAACATTAGAAGAGAAGTTTCTGCGGTCAAACAAAGCGACATTTTGTACAGATGGATTTTACATTTCAGACTGTAGAAACTGTGAATGAAGCCTGCGTTATGATTTATTTTTTAACAACCTTGTACTTTTTATTGAGAAATGGGATTGAGGCGTTGTAAAGTTATCTTCAAAAGTAGAACATTCCCAAGTTAGTTTGTCAAAATGCAACCATAGAAGGACCTTAAATAACCTCTTTAAAGAGATAGATTTTTGATGACTATTTTATTTTTGATCTAATTTTCCACCTGTTGTTACTTGCTCTTCATAATTTGCTCTTACCAAGGATGAGGTTCTTGACCAGTTTGAGCTCATCCTCCTTCTTGTACTCCAGCATCCCTTGGAAATCTTTCTCCCTGCGGGGTATGTTGACAGGGTGAATCGGCTCGTCCACCACCTGTCCTGGAGACGTCTGTCCCTCGGTTTGACCCGCTGAGAGATACACAAGACGTGACAGTCAGGCAATGTCCTGTACTGTAGCACTCAAACACACACGTATGTACAGACTCTTAAGCCTTTGCCGATTGATGATTTCTCCCGTACCTCCCATCTCTCCGATCCTCTTGGAGTAAACCTTCAGCTGCTTCTTGAGCTTGCGGATGGTTCGGTCCTGCTTCTCCAGCTGCTCCATTAGATCCTAAAACAGGCCGAAGGTTGAAGTGATGGAGAGAGAGACAGAAAAAAAGAAAAGAGAGAATAGTGAGGACAAATGGCAAGCCTCTGACTTCTTAGAATGCTTTACACCAGCGGTAAAAACAAACAGTCCAACACTTCTAAAAATCAGTTGTTGGCTTTGCATCAGCAAAAGTCTTGGAAACAAACAAACAAATAGGGGGTGTGTGTCTATCAACATGAGAGTTGCTGTGCCGATTGTTTTTTCAGAGGAAGAGAAGTTACAGGACTCGCTGGCTGTTAGAAACGAGAAAAATGTGCAGAGCAGCTCCGCTGTGAGTTAGAAGACACCGCTGTGGAGAGTTAGAGCGCCGTTTCATCCAAAACACAAACCCTCAGTTAGTTCTTACACATATATGCATGCACGCGCGCACACACACACACACGCACACACACACACACACACACTCTCTACATACAACCATCCGTCGTAAAATGATGACTCGCGCCTCTCGGGATGCTGTGGGATCTTCAGCCAGGAGTTCCTGTCAGGTGACACCAACCACACAAATGAGTGTGTGTGACACTGTTTCAGTTTTTTTATGCGTCACCCAAGTGGGAATGAAACCCCCAACCCAAACAGCTTTAGTGACATAATCAACATTTTCATTAACTGTAGATAAAGTGGATATGCTATATTATCTTTTGCTTGTGTTTAAAAAGTGCGATTTATTACCATTCTTTATTTCTCATTCAGAAATGCTGTGCTTTGGATGCCCAGCAGAACAACACAGCACTTCCCTTAAACCTGAAATCTATCATATTTGTTTAACATATATTTTTCTTATATGCCACCTGTATGAAGGACTATGATAAACACTAATCCTGCCATATCGGAACAATTGGAGATGGTGCCCAGAGTCTTCGTGCTCTTAAGAATTGACGATCAATTTGTCGGGTCACTGTCCTTGCTGACAACGCCAGCATTTCCTAAAATGACGAACTGCTCCTTTAAATGAGCCATACCCAACTAGGCAATCTATCTGATAGTGACGAAGGAATAAAAAAATAAGAACAAACTAAACATGTCATGTTGGCATTCCTGCCATTTTGTTATTTTCCACTGCGGGACGCTTTGCAGTTTGTAGGGTGCAAGAACAAGGCTCAAATGTAGCAAAAAAAAAGAGGTTTTGATTATTATTATCATTTAAAGCAAATCACTTGTAATGGGGAGCATGTATATTGTAACTTGATATGTTGATGTTATTAGACATTAAAACCTTTATTTGACAAATAAATAATACAATTAATGTTCAGTTTGAGACAGAAATTTAAAAAAAATGTAGGCTTAAAACCCATCTGTTTTTTCCTATGGTATGATTACTCATACACTACATAAACATATTTATGTAACATATATTGCCGTTATTGTGTTATTGTTGTTCTATTAACATTTTTAATTCTTAACCTCAATCTTATTATATTAAGATTTTCACCTGTATGAATGGGGCTGAGACACTTGAGTGATTTGCACTTTACATAAACTGAGGTTGAAGATGAAGTTACCGCTCTTCCTCAGCCTGTATGCATCTGTGTGTGTGTGTTGCAGCGTACCAAGTTCTCGTTGGTGAGCCGGGTGATCTCGTGTTGCAAACTGGCTTCGATTCGGGCCTCTGGGGGCAGCTGGAGGTTTTGGGCCAAGAGCTGCTGCTGACGGTTGTTCTCCTCCTTGACATTCTGCAGCTCGCCACGCAACGACTCCACCTCGCTATCGTAACCTCTCCGCTGAGCCTGCAGCTGGTGCTCCAGTAACCTGGGGGGAGAGACACACCACAGGGGGAAGAAGAAAGGAGGAGGTGTGCCAAAGATGAAACAAGGAAGGAGGGTGGATAGGAGATGAAGGGATGATGCAAAAGGAAGAAGTATGTGGCAGGTGAGAGGAAGTGAGGGAAGACGATGGAGTAACAAGAGAAAGGGCAAACATGGGAAGAGGGGAAAAGAAATCAGCATTATAATTTGAGTAAAAGAACAAAAAGAATTGTGAGAGAATGAGGTTTTCACCACAGTGTGGTGACGCAGGACAGCAGCATGCTGTACAGACACTAGTTTGGTCTCTTCACATTCTGTCAGTCCGTCATATAAATCATGTGGCAATTAGTTAACCAACATTCAGTGAAACTTTGACCTATTAATACAACCATAGCAGCAAGAAAATTTAAATGGTTTTTCAAATTCAAATATATATCATAGCATAAAAGCATTATACATTGCAAATACTGTTTAAAGGAAGCTCTGCCGTGAATATTGAGTTACATGAAGCAGTAACATCATTATAACTGAGTAAAACAGATTAGTGGCAGGAAGATAAATCCTGCTGCACTATGTTATAAATAAATCAAACCAAAACCTTGTATAACTTACTATACATTATGCAACATCTATGGGGATTTTTTTAAAATAATTTTTATAGCGCACACAGCCCTGTAAAGAACTGTGGGAATAGTGTGACAATAACAAATCTTATCATCTCAAATATTGGACAGCACCCAAGTAGTTTACATGATGTATTACTTCTATAACACAACACCAAGCTTATTTACCGTCGTCTACCCTCGTAGGGCAAATCTAATGAGTCCTGAGACCATATGCATAAAACATAAAGTAGGATTAGAGTAGCACCTATGTGGCGTTTATCAAAAATAATGTTATTCCTAATTTAAAATGTTTTTTGGCACTAAAACCAGCTCCTGAATCTGTAAAAATTGTAGTCTAGAGCAGGGTTCTTCAACGTTTTTTAAGCCAAGGACCCCTTAACTGAGAGAGAGACGGAGCAGGGACCCCCTACTACTAATATTGTAAAAAATGAAGTTGCATATTAAACTGGGCCTACAATAAAGTGTAGGGCAGCCTAAAGCCTTTACATACCTTTTTAGTGCATAGTATACTAAGCTTTTAAAGTAATAATTGTCAGCATGATTTTATAAATCATCTTTTAATGTTAACCATACATGTGGCACAGTGAATCCTTTTTAACTGTATCTGTGGATGGCTATCTTAGTGACTACCTTACCCATAGGCCAGTAAGCCATATTATCAATGGAGATTTATAGTTGCTAATAATATGTTGGATTCATGTTAAGACATTTAGATTTTTGAAAAAACTTTTAAATATTAACAATAACTAACCCTAGGGGTCCCGGACCCCCTGTTGAAGAGCTCTGGTCTAGAGGACGCCTAAGTCACAACAACCAAATCACAAGCAGTCTTACAGGTCCTAAAACTGGCTAACTGGACAAAATAAATTGAAAGATAGATGTGAGAGAAAACTCTGAAAAGGTTGATAAAGCGTGAGTGAGAGAGAAAAAAGGTGAACAAAGAAAAACAGCACACATCCTTTCCTGTGAAAAGGCAAATGCATCATGCTCAATAAAGACACTTGTGTTTAAAACACAGTTACACCTGATGGTTTCCTTTAAGCCCTGATTAACCAGCCACAGCTCTCCGTCCTCATTCAGCTTATGGAAGTCTGGAGCGGCAGATCTGACCGACACACAACACAAAAGGAACATAAACAACACAACAACAAAACAAAACAAAAAAATGCGCGATGGTTGGGGGAGAGGTGTGCAAGACAACAATATGCCTTTTTCTCTTTATCTGAGGTGTCTGCATGTGTGCATGTAGAAACACTCACAAATTGAAGCTATATTATCTGGAGTTTGAGGTGTACTGAATGGGACTTTGGAGGAGAACCTGCATCTATCTTCCTTTTGGTGGCACTTCATTTATTTGGTTTAACCATGGAACTTTTCACTAAAAGTGGAAACGTTCTATACCATTAGGATTCGGACTGTGCTGTAAAACTATGTGTAATTCTATTTAGTTTCAAAACCGATTTCAATTATTCTGATTCAGATTCAGGTTTTCTTTGTCATTGCACTGCTGACTGCAACAGTGGTGGAGCCCTCTGTTGTCTAGCATGTGTAGCCTGCAGTGTAAATATTAAATATAAATAAATATTCTCTACTCATGTCAGTGTTTGAACAAAAAAGGTCACAAGCAACAAAAGGGAGCATGAGGGATAAAGGCAGTGATGCAGTGCAACTTTTTGGGCAACTCTGATAAGTAACAATGTGCATTGACATTCAATTCTTTAAAAGTGTGCTGCACATCTCTGCTTCAACAAACAAAGAAAACAAGTGGGCTCTCATGCAGGATTTATGCCAAACTCATTCAATGAAGCTCACAACAACATCCAACCTTACACAAAGTCAGTGTGTGAGGAAGTTGTGTTGTAAATATATGTGTTAATAAAGGTGAAACTACAACTGAAGATGACAGATGTACCTTTTTAGCTTAAGACATTTTCATGCTTTCATGCTGCACATTTACATTTTGTAAACACTGCACTGTAAGTATGAAGTTCTGCAGCATCTCCAAAAACAGACCGGAGCTGTTGAAACCACTGAATCTTTGTTTTGAGGGAAAACAGAAACTACCTTCAGTTTAAGAGACTCTGCTCTTGTTCATGCTGAACTATGAACTCCCATGCAGACCTGTGTATCCTAAAATGTGACTCCAAAGCCAAACACACATTCCTTGACTTCAAATACTGGTAGACACAGTTTGTTAGAGCATAAGTAAGAACTAAACTGTAGCTGGAGCTACATTACTCGACATGCTGTTAAGAGCAGAAAACGACACGCAAAGCTACCCAAGCTTTCATCAGCGCTACGACCTAGAGTCAGCTGTTTTAGCTTCAGTAATATCAGTCATCTGTAACATTTTCAAATCCGGTTTGGCATCAGCGTGGCCATGCATGCTCTGTTCCATGATGCATAGGCCAGGTGTCATTGGTTACCTCAGCCTACTCAGGAGATCACTGACTTCCAATGGCTTACGCATGAACCTAGGAGATCTGCACAGGACAAGGCAGTGTTCACAAACAGAAATTTCTTGCACATATATCACGGTAAGATTAATAATGGAGCGAGAGCTCGGTTAGATACAAAATTTGGACAAAAGATAGATGATGGTGTCGGGTGCTTGGAGTGAATTCAACACTGATGAATGTGAATCGCTGGAGATTGGGAGGAGAAGTGGCTGTAACAAAGTACCTGTTGGTGTCTTTGAGGCCTATGTAAGCTTGCTTGAGTTCACCAGCGTCCTTCAGTTTAGACACATCCTCAACGTAGGCGGAAGGCTCGGTCATGGTCTCCTAGAGAAAGGTGAACAAGAGGGACAAATGAGAAAGAGTAACACCCCATTCAAAAGAGTGACCTAGCTGCTACAACTGCTTGCAGAGCTGCATCATGAACCAGTTTTATACAGTTTAGGTGTATGAATGAAGACAAATGAGTCAATGGCTCTGTGAAATGTGAGTTCACACTGCTGTGGGCAGTCAGCATGTGTGTTGTTGACTCCCTGCCAGCATCACTTTAGCTGCTGGCTACGACTGTCCTTTTACTCTGACAATCATCAGCCAGTTGGTGCCTTGAACTGAAACAGTGACAAGCCATCAAGTGACGCCTCAGCAACAGTCCTATATCTACAGGGAACGTCACTTCACAGCGGTGGCATCTTTTTCTAGCTTTCAATAGACAGGAGGTGCTGAGCATCAGATAATAAGCAGCAGGGGATTAAGGTGAACAAAATGTTTGAGCAGGGTTGTGACTGCTGTGTGACAGTTCGATATGAAGACAAGGCTCAATTCTGAATGAAAGAGTGACACTAGGAACCATTATATACAGTATCTGTAAATCTGTGTAGCTGCAGAATAATGCAGCAGACAAACTGTTTATTTCTTTAGTGAGTCAACAGCAACATGACTAATTCAATTCACTTTTAGTACAGACACAAGCCACCACTGCCCAGCACTGTGAAGTAAGCCCCCTTGTCTATGTCACTACATTTTCAAGCAGTGCTTAAGAGTTGCATTATTAATCAAATATTCAAATGAACTTGAATATTATGTTCTATATTTAAATGTTGTGTTCTGAATGTGCATTTCAGGAACGGAGTGCCGTCAATTGTATCTAAATTTTGAAAACAAAAAGCACACTAAGTGTTGTGTTAACAGAAATCTACAGGCTGCATTTTCAAATTCAACTTGCAGACGGTTGTTTGTAGTAACATCCATCCTTGGGTTGTGAATGTATTACAGACAGTGTTCACAAGGACATATGCAAAATGGCCACTGAGCCGAACTCTCAGTGACTTTCAGTGAATTAAACAGTCCATAAATGCATTCAGCCAGACAACGGACGAGACAGATGAGATAATCAAACTCCAGCCTGGAGAGGACAGAGTGTGAGTGTGAAAAGCCTCTTAAAGTAAGAATGCTGATCTTGTGTTTCCTCTGTGATTTTATGTCATAGCTGTGCTTAATAAGTTTGTCTTCCACATTTGACCATAATATGGTCCCCTTTTGTGGTTCCAGTGCAAGTTGTCATACTTCAGAGGGTAATTCCTAGACTGGGCAAACCCAGCCCGATCTGCCGGAGATTTCATTTCGCCCTGCAGCTCAGGCTGGAAACCTGTACGTTTATCCATCCTGCTTCCGTTACAACAGATTTCAAAGGCAACTTTTCTCTGAAAACGGAATAGAAACTTGCCCTGGAACAATTCCTACAGAAGAAGGATGTGTTTGCCTTACTACCGACCGGCTTTTTATTTTATTTATTTATTTTTTTAACTACCGACCGGCTTTCGCCATGCCTCGCTCGGTAAGATACGTCACCCGGATCGTTGGTCTGATTGGTTGAAGGACTATTCAGTTGCATACAAAGTATGCAAACTATGCCCGTTGATCACGCTTCTTGTGCAGTAGAAAATACAGAGCAGACTCCCCAGACTAATGTTCAATCTTAAAAGATTGAGCTTGGTCTGGTGATAGCCAGACTAGGTAATTCCACCCTCGGATGCTCTCACACCGTAACATATCATTAATTTAATTTTCGAAACATTCAGTCTTTGTTGTAACCACTTCCCTCAACCTGCTATCTTTACTTTAGTTTCATGTTGTTTCATTCAGAATGTGGAAGTGGAAAAAGGAATATTGGTGGTGACGTAGAGGAGCAAGTTAAAGTAAAGCCTGTTAGAAATTGCACTTTTACAGAATTAAAGAAAGCCAAGCATTTTGTCTTTCATTTGTTTAGGTACTGACACTAACTAGCTGATGTTACGAAACCTTTTCTTTCACTAAACTCTCTATGCAACTCTATAATTGTGCTGGAACCTACTAGCAGCTATATTTGGACAGCTGCTAGTGAAAAACATAAACGTCCACCATTGAACAATCACTAGAAATAGAATTGTTTAAGTATCTGAGGGTATATTTTAAATTACTTGAACATTTTTCTAGCAGTGGTCGTACGAGCTGCACTTGTTTTCACACGGCTGCAGAGCAAAGAGAGTGGACTTCCGCTATGATGACATATAAAATTGACTGCTGGATCAGATTTCTTACGTTAGGAGGTTTTACATGCAAACACCGTGACAAAAAGTGTCAAATACTCATGCATGATGCTGTTTTTTAACTGTACCTTCTCATCCTGTGGGAAAGCATGGATGGAGGAGAGAAGGTGGAGACAGGAGAGTTAAGACACACTGATGGTGCAGTGAAAGAAAGCTACATACAGTGTGAAAAAAAATGTGATTTAATAATAATTTTGACCCCAAACTAACTAGAGTTCAAATGTCAATCAAGTAATGTTCAAGTCATGTTTTGCCATTAAGACGCAAATGAAACAGCTTTTTAAAACTGTTAAGTTATTTATGATAACGTATTTATGAGATATTAAAAACTAATAATCTCAGATAAGGATCACTGGCAAAATGCAATAAAAGTGATCTTTAGGCCATGAGAGATTTGGACTGATCCCTTTGTCTTGTCTGGGGATATTGTGCTAATAAATAGACAAACAGAGAAGCAGACATGGGTGAAAACATAACACAGGTGTAAGGTGGATGCAAGCAAGCAGGGTACCACCCACCGAAATCTAGCTTCACTTTGTGAGAGAACAACAGCACCACGTAGAGTCTAAATGTTTAATTACATGTGATGTGATTATTGGCTAAATACTAGGATTTCCAGGATTCTTGGATCTTTTCCAGTTGAGCAGTGGTGATGGATGTACTTTCCCTCTTTGAACACTGAGAAAACAGAGCGAGTAAAATCTTCCTCTACCTTGTGGTGCATGGCTTCCTTCTGGCTGACCAGCTGGGAGCGCAGGATCAGCACCTCCTCCTTACGGACCTCCAGCTCCTCACAGGAGGCGTTGAGCTGCTCCAAGACCACCTTGTAAGCTGGGGAGCCCGGGGCCCCGGCGCCTGTAGCTGCATTACCCAGCAGGCTTCGCCTAATCTCCGCCAGGTCATGTTTCAGTTTCTTGTTCTCCGACTCCAGCTCCTGACGCTGAGAAGTGAAAAGGGGGGGGGGGGGGTCATCGTTATAATAACAAGTGGTCAATGAGGCTTTCTGAAGCTATGGCAGTAATTACTGTTATAAAAGAGATTGTCTGACTTTGGATCAAGTCATTCTCTGGAAACAGTGAGTGAACATGTGCTAGTGTGGGAACCCCTCAAAAACGAGATGATACATCTCAAGGGGTTTATCCTAATAAACAAATTTGAATATATAGTGTAGTGTTACATTTTTACTTCATACTCCTCTGACAGATTACCTTAAGGGACTCGTACTCCAGCTCTGCCCCGCGAGCCTTTTTAAACTCTACGTCATCCTGAAACATGGAGCAAAACGTGTTGATGAAGAGGTGTTTGGGACAGTGACAAAGTCTGTAATACATGATGCAGTTCAGTTTGACACAGGGCCGAATAAGAACATGGCCTGATAAGAAAAATATGTTTGTTGTTGTTTAATCTCTTTTTTTCTGTGTAATAACCTATGTATCAACTAATGACACACTTATATGATGCACATACATAATGTACGTACATAATGATGAAAAGCCTCTTATTATATTAAAAGAGTCATGAAAAGTGTAAATAAGTAATCATTTGTACTTATACTGGGCTGTTACATTTTACATATGTATATTACTGTGTTAGAAAACTTTTCATTAGGTACTATACAAGTATTACTGTATGTTTACAATCCTTTACCAAGGGTTAACGCACTAGAATGAGGCTGATACCTTTAAAGGTTATATAATTTGTTAATAAAGTGATATATTTCAGAGCCCAGTGTGGGTGTCAGTACCCTGGCTCTAGCCCGCTGGAACTGGTCCTCTCGGTTTTCCAGTTCGTTGCGCAGCGACTGCTTTTCTTGCTCCAGTTCGGTGAGACGTTTCTGCAGCTTCAGGGTCAGCGAGGTGTCCATTCCTCGTGTCACATCCTGCACAACAAAGACATGTTAGGACAGAGCATATGCCCCATGAAAAGTATTCGAATGGCAATGGTTAAATGAAAGGCCACTTTAACGTCAGCGACTATTTTGTGACAGTAGAAACCATGTTTGAGGGAAGTTGTCTTTGTTCAGGCTGTATGTCCCTTACAATGTAACCTTTGAATTAAATCACATTTGACCAGACGCATGAAATCAGGATACACTTCTTTTGTATTTGATTATGCTAATTCCTTTACAATGCAAACTTTGAATAAATGAATCTTGACCGGATTGCATATGCTAAGGCGTGACCTGGATGTCGTCAAAAGATTTCCACCTCTGGCTGGTGAGCCCTTTGTCTTTAAAACAAAGGCATGCAAAACACTAACTGAAAGAAACAACCCTGACCAGATTGGGAGGGCCAATTTAAGGTATAAAGAGAAAAAGCAGCTTCCAATTTGTGTGCATATCACAAACTAACCTTTGCCTTGTGTACCATGCTCTGAGCATTTAAAGTGTGACAAAACTGCAAGAGATTTTTGTCTCGTTGTCAGAGTGGGATTACAAAATTGCCACGGCACCATGCCTCTGGATTTCTCCTCTTATTTAACGTGACCGTACTTAATGCAAACATTCTTACTTCGGCAGCACGGGAACCTTCTTCCAATTCGGCGTACTCTGAGTTGTAGGTATACTCGGATTCGTTGCTGCTGTGGGTGGAATCTGTTCTCCTGTGGCCAGGCTTGGACACGTTCTACAGATGAGAGAGATAACAAGCCTTTTCAATTTTTTTTTTTTAAAACGACAGACTCGAGTTTGAAGTTGACCATCACTAAAATGATGTCTACTTATGTTCATAAATAAGGTAAACCTCTCAGAACTTTTGACTGGGTGTGTGCATGTGGTCCTCACCATCGCCTCCTTCAGGTCGTCGTATTTCTCCTCGAGGCGGAGGTGTTCTGTCAGGAGATTCTGGTAGCGAGATCGCTCCTCGTTCAGATCCGTCTCCAGCTGCTGAGTCTTCTCTACTATAGCACGGGCCATTTTCTCTGACGGGACAAAACATAAAGAAGAAGCAGTTAAAAAACTAGAAAATATATATAGGGCTGTCAATCGATTCAAATATTTAATTGTTGTTTAATTGTCCATAGTTGACTTGTGATTAATCGCCAATTATTAAAAAAAAATTGTATGTGTTCTAAATGTACTTTAAAAGGATATTTTCAAGTTTGTAATGCTCTTATCAACATGGGAGTGGACAAATATGCTTGCTTAATGCAAAACGATGAGAAATCCTGTCTAGAATATGCTCCAGAATAACCTCAAAGATACAGTATGTTGACAAAATATGCTGAAAGCATAATATGGCAAACTGAAGCCCATCAAGCAACAGCAGATGGGCACATAAGACCTCATGACATATTATCCAGCATGGCCTGCCTTTGGCCAGGGGGAGGAGGGTTCTCTGCATCAGTTGTAAGATTGGCCAGCAAGAGGTATTTGAGACTCAACCTACTCTGGTGGTAACGCAATTCACATTGACAGTACAGGCAAATAACTTTAGTGTTGTCGAAAGAACCATCTGGAAGGGCTTTGAAACTGAATTTGCCATTCAAAAGACGGTTTTCTATATCCATTTCAGCTCAAGGAGGTTTGTTTCTGCTAGCCATTCACAACATTACTGCTTCATCGCTTCCTGATCTCCCAAACTATGGAGTGGCCCAAGGCCCAAATCCAAGAACGAGCGTGTGTTAATCGCGCGTCAAAAACAAGTCGAATGCCATCTAGTTCCTTCATGTTTAAGAGACGGCAGACATTTCTACGGCCGATACCTCCAACACTGGGCAACTCACACCAAACCAATCTAGATTGATAAATAGCACTAAAAGTAAGATGAAAAATATGTATTTTTGATTTGGGGGTGAAAGTTTATTTTTTGGTGAAACATGGATGCTTTACACACATCTTCAACACCGCAGCACAGAAGATCTATACTGATTGTAAAGATCAGACCAGTGGACACCCAAGATTAGTGTCACCAATTCAGTATCTGACCAAATGTGAAATATGATCCCAATCTCCCCTTCTGTTCACAAGTTATGGCGTTTAATAATGGTCAGAAAAGCGTTTTCGTTTTTTGCAGAACAAAATAATGTCACAGTGAAGTTGACTTTTGAGATTTTGGTTATTAAATGTCATCACTTCATCATTTTATCCTATAAGTCATTTGTGTGAAATTTTGTCATGTTTAGCGTTCTGTGAGGTCACAGAAACCTTTGAGCACCCAAATCTAATCAGTTCAGTTGAGTTTTTGCCAAATTTGAAGAATTTCCCTCTGGGCGTTCCTGAGATATCGCAATCACGAGAATGGGACGAACGGACAACCTGAAACCATTTTGCCTCCGGCCACGGCTGTCGCCAGCGCAAAGGCAACAAAAAGGAAACATGCTGTATGGTTTAATAGATATCAACTGTACATGTTTCTGCATGGCTAGATGTAGAATGTATGTGGTGATGTTTGCATACCTGTCATCTGCTGACTCTGTTCCTGAATCAACCTGTTCAAGTCGTCCTTCTCTTTCTTTAGCGAGCAATTCTGATCCTTCAGCTCCGAAACCATCTATACACACACACACACACACACACACACACACACACACACACACACACACACACACGATCCTTAAATCACGTTGTGTAAAGCAGCAGTGACTGTCATCGTGATCGTGAAATGAAGTCCATGCTACAGAACTAAATGTGACTGATCCGTTTATTTTGCACATCTGTCATCTAACACATTACTGTAACTCATAACCCTCAAAAGAAGTGCTTCTCATTTAGAAAAACCTGGGTTATTTGAAGGCAAAATAGGACAAAATACTAGACAAAAACACAGTTACAGTTCAGTGGCTACCTCACTAGCACACTACTCTATCGCCTGTGCTCACCTGCCCCTGGGCAACACTGCCCTCTCAGCCCACCATGCGCCCATTTCCATCTGGTTCGCTTTGGCTCCTAAATTGGGGAAAAACTGTTTTCCTCTGTTGCCAAAAGTATTTTGTGAAATATATATATTTCCAGGAAACTATAGGAGATTGTTCTAATTGGGAGCAATAGTAAATGAATAATAGGACAGTCTCACTAAAAGTTGAAAACTAAGTAGAGGAGAGAAGACAGAGGAGGTTTTAACTAGAGTAAATAAGCAAAAAGTGAATCTTCCCTGAAATTCAAAACCTCCATATTATTCTCTCAAAAAGGTTAAAATATGCCATCAACATCCAAGGAAATATCTGTGAACTACAACCAAGAATAGGGAAACTCATCTACTGTTCTACAGAAGACATGTAACTCTACTGTATATACACTGTGCACAGGGAGACGGAGGATCAGGACAACTACAGGTAAACTGACAGATACGGGTGTGGATCCCGTCTTACTTTCTCCATTTCGTCCCTGTAGGTTTGTGCCCAGTCCTCGATGGTCTTCTTCTCCTTCTGTGTGGAACTCAGCTCCTTCTTTAGCTTCTCCAGCTGCTCCAGCAGCGAGGTCACCTGGTTGCCTTTGTTCTTGGCGTCCTCCTCCACCCCGCGCAGCCGGCTCAGCTCGCCACGCATCCGCTCCCTCTCTGCTGTGGAGGAAGTCTCCAGACTGACTAGCTTCTCGTTGATTGACCGGTTGTCCTTGCTCTGGAAGCATCCGACAGATCATAAAACAGGGAAATCAAACACCCAAATGACAAACATGAATCAATGCATGAGGACACAAAAAAAGGAAAAAAAGGGCAACTCACCTGCTCGTCGATTCTCCTCTGCAGCTGCATGATCTTGTTCTCCATGCCTTTGTTGAGCTTCTTGAAGTGCTCCACTGAGCGAGCCTCGATCTTCAGTTTCTTTAACTCGCGTCTGGCCTTCATCCTGCGGAAGCAGCACTGCAGGTAGACGAGGGAGACGAGGCAGCGCTTGTACCAGCACCGAGCCAACCAGCCGCGAACGCGCTTCTGAATGATCACCGCATTGTGCTCCCGCAGTAACTACAGACAGACACAGAAAAGGGGAAGCAGAGAGAAATAAGAGCACGTGAATATTATGCACAAACACAATTTTTCTGATTTTACTATAAGACTATTTTATAGACCCTTTCCATACATTTTAATACCTCATCGCCAATTCAAGAATGGACTCCCCTCTATGTCAGACCAGGTGAGTGTTAGTATATATATGAAATTCCACCTGTTGAGCCAAAACTGCACAACATATGAGCTGGCAACATTGCCCGTGCTCCGGCGAGGTGCATTTGCGACACCCGACTGCGTTGATTCACATTAAGGCCTCCTGCACACTGGCTGCGTGGCGTGAGCGTGGCGTTTCTGTTGTGTGTCGGTTGCGTGGCGGCTGTGTGGCATTATCTATGTCTTTGCACAACAGAAACGTGTCTGACGCGGCGCTGCTGCTGCTGTCCTTGTCTGTACACATGTATGTTTCCCATTGATAAAATGCACTCAAGCAGTAGTATACTGTTAAACATAAACATATACTGATTTGATTACAGCAAAGACAATGTCAGCAGAAATCACGGCAAAATAGGCTACAGAATATTTCGTTCTGTATTGACAGGTGCAATATTTGAAAATCGATAATTTATTATTATTTTTTTAAATTACATTTATATCTGCATTTATGTCAAAACCTAGAGACTTTCAAACATAAAAATGTCATTTATTAAATGTATTTGTGTCAAAATGACATATAAACATCTTTTCGTATTCTACTTTGCCTGGAAACGCTTCCAACGCGCTTGCATGTTGCGTCGTGTTTTCGGCGCGGCTCGAGCCGCCTGAGACATGCGTGTCATGCAGGCAGTGTGCAAGCTCTAACCTGTTAACATGGGAGCCGAAATAAAAACGGACGCCCCACGCAGCTGACACGCTCACGCCACACAGGCAGTGTGCAGGAGGCCTAAGGCTACACTTATCGCCTTCTGACACACAGAGCAGTAACGTTACACCTGCTCCAGAAACAGGTCTCAGCCATGGTTCAAACTCCTTGTCCTCCAACCATGTTGGAAAACCTACTGTAGGAGCCACATGTTTCTCCTGTATGTTTGTTTATGGTCTAATTTATATTATTCATTGATTATTATATTATGCACTGATATTATAGGTGGTGGGCGTGTCCACCGGGGTTTGGGCGGAAGTAATGGCAGTATATTTGTTTGCTTCACCTGTTCACCTGGTTTTGGGGCTTTAACAGAGAGGGGGTGAGCCTGGGAGCGAACACTTTCTGTTGACCGCACTCACGCACTTATTCGCATCACAAAATAACTTTACATTTGGTAACTGCAGTACTAGTTGTTTATTACGTGCGGAGGAATAAATGATTGAACTGGATCTTCAGCGCGTCAGTGTGTTTTTCATCTCTCAGTGTTGTAGTCCCTCGCGGCAGCATTTTTTTGGACTGCTTACAGCCGCAACACCTTCATTTCCCTATTAGCTGTACAATATATGTACTATTAGCAGTACTGTATAAAGCAGCAGAAGTCAGTGGGTAAGTGAGCTCGTTATCCTTTTCAGATGAGATCAAGTCAAGCAGATTTCCATAAATAAACTACACAGAATCCCACTAAGTGACCACGCAAACTTAAGCATTCAACCTCTTTGGACAAATATACATTTTGAAGCAAGCTACACAATGTAATACCTCGGAAAAAGGTGTTTATGACTTTTTAATACTTTTTAAGGGCCTTAATTTTCACTAAATTGATTCATCAACTTTTAATACTTTTTAAGACTCCAAGGACACCCTGTCTTGTTTTAAGAAAACTGGATCTCAGGACTTAATAATAGACAGACTCGTTAGGATGAATATATTTTGAAGCATTTTGTGTGATGTGTGTCTTACCCCCTGGTACTTCTGCCGGGCCATATAAGCTCTGAGGATCGTCTGCATGACCAGAGCAGCAGCCTGCTTCTGCCTGTAGCGTTTTCTCTCCATGTACATCCTCTGGTACTTCTGGATGATGGTGGCCGCCTGCGTGCGACGCATGAACTTGGCCAGGCTGAGGATAGATATAAAAGTCTCAACTAACACGCATTTACAATTTTAATATAACTTTAGACCTTAGGTATTTCAGCCTGACTTATTTAACTGCAATAATACTCAAAATTAACCATTTCACCCAGTATTATCTTATAAAACAAACACACAATCGGTCAAAAGGAGTCAAATGTCTTTGTGTGTAAATTATCTGTTTTAATGGCTGAAGGGAGGTGCATATCATGTTCAACTGACTCACCAGCGAGCCTGGTATCCTCTGGTGAACCTCTGGATGGTAATGGCAGCGCTGCGCGTGCGCAGATACTTCTTGCGCGCCAGCCAGCAACGGATGGTTTTCTGGATGCGAATGCAGGCAACACGCAACTTGTCCGCCCTCAACTTCTCCAGGTAGGCGACCTGGCCAGCCCTGAAGAAGATCTTGGTCTTGCCAAACTGGTATTTATCCTGGTCCTGAAGGAAGACAGGAGCAGAGATCAGGAATTAAGACATGATTAGATGGACAAAAAGAGACATATGTACTGTGTGTGGAAAATTCGCTACTGTTTTTTAGTTTTTGCACAGAAAGAGGCAAAACAAAGGACTCCGTAATGCAAAACTAAACAAAAAACAGATAACATAATAAAAAGAGAATTCAAGATTGATATGCCATAAGCAATGGAAATCATATTATAACCCTAATTTTTTCCTTTTTAGGAAAAAAAGGAAAGGTAAAAACTCAGATACTCTGACCTGCACCAGTTTCTCCAAAACGTTTCTGCAGGTCAACTTCTTGTCAGATAACACATCCTTCTGCTTCATCAGCACTCTGTAACGGCTGAAGAACTCCTGATACGTCCATCTGAGACACACATGCACACACATTCTTTTCTTTTAGGTTCTGCTCAAATTGTAAGGTTTTCAGGGTTAGTATATATCTAAAATGCAATAAGGACCCTAGTAAGTAAAGCCAGGAAGCCAGACAAACCTCGACAGGGAGAAGGCTAATCACTTGTGCAAATTGAGTTATGATAGATAGAGACACTGATCAAATCAATCTGTCACCGAGCTGGCTGGCTGCATAACTTTAAGGATGTATTCAGACACAATGTCTGTACAGCAGATTTTTAACTGCATGGTCAATTTGCATCTGCCTTCTGCTCAGAAACTTCAGAAAATCTTTAAGGATACAACACATATCAAACACAGAAGAGTCTGTGGGAAACAGTAACAGTGTTGCTGGGATGCATCAGTACCTGGATGGGAAACCTGCAGCGGAGATGCGGATTGTTTCCAGGACACCACAGGCTCTGAGCTGCTGCACTGCACGTTTAGGATCAAAGCTGCCAACAACAAATAACCACAGTCAACATGACTACAATGACTTACACCTGAGCTCAGATGGTGGCTTAGAGAATATGAATATCTCTGGAGAACAGAAAAAATAAATAAAAACAATCATATCATACAACAATTTACTTGAAAATATGCCTAAGAGCTTTTCATAAACAGAGAAGAGGAAGACTCACGAGAAGGCCAACTTGAAATCATTTGGTTTGATGCAGCGGACATAGTGGGGAGTGGTTGCGTTTAAGGTATCCATCAGCATTTGTAGGGAGTTGCGAAACTACAAGAAAAGACCATCATCATCATCATCATCACCATCACCATAACTTCTTTTGTAGCTTCAAACTAGCCTGACTGCATCTGTAAAATGGATCTTTATGATCACATGCTGCTGTTGTTTGTACCATTATAATCCATACGAAAAAACAATTAAACAGAGATAATGTACTTCAATCTAGATAATGGATAAAAGAAATAAATGATCCCTCAAAACCTACTAAAAACTTAAGTTGTCTTTCTTTCCTGTTTTTTATGAAGCTGCAATTCACAACTGGCAGTAATAAAAACCATTGACAATGAACTTGGACAAAAAAAAAGGCATGTGGGTAAACAAGACGCACAATATTTTGTGATATATCTAACAAATATCTACCAAAATGCACTGGATCTAATCTCATTTTGTGAAATTAAAAATTCAACTGAGCGCCTGTGTAAACACCAACGCTGAGTATGCAGGCAACATCAGAACCAAACACTGGAAAGAGATATTAACCTGGCAGCCGACAGTTTTCTTGTGCTCCTTGCTGGTCTTGCCACGGCCTTTGTCGGGTTTGATGCTGAGGCGCGTCCGGCCTCCGGTGCCAGGGACCTGACCAGTGGGACTGGTGGCTTTCTCCTCGTCCTGGAACAGCTCCACCAGCAGGTCAAACTGGGAACAACAGCCCACTTACAGTCACAAACATGCAGGCAATATTGATTTACTGAAAAATAAGTTAACCACAAAGCATTTTGCTCTGGATGTACTGTTAAATTAATCTTCAGACTAACAGTCTCTATTTACAGTACATGACATGCCTGTAAATAGACCTATTGCATACAGACTTACCAAGCATGACAGCTTTCATTTTAGCATTTATAATTTGAGTTGAGTGTTGAAAACCATTATGTTGACGACTTAATCTTTAAAATGTATGAAGTAATCAACTGATTTAATCTAGTAATCTAATGAAGTGACAGTTTGACATGAAAGTTAATTCATCTCAACATTTTCACACAAACATCACTGGATAGTTTGAATAGATGAGTACGTAAATGTTGCTTGATTTGTTGATTAGTTTGTTAAATTCGTTCATAGTCAGACAGTTATTACAATGTTTCTTAAAGCCAATGAAGATAATGAAATGTTATGTTTTGTCATATATGACAATATGCAGGGGCCATATATGATGCATGGCATTATCTTGCCATGGTGTTATGAGATAAATAGTATCATGTATGATGCACACAGACATCAGTCATGTTCCATATAACACTGAGGTTATATGAGGAGGATGTTTGTTATGTGCAGCTTCAGGTCCTCCTGCTGTGCTCAGAGCGTTGCCATGCTGCTTCTCTCGCCAGCATCATTAAGCAGGACAGCCAAGGCCACAAAGGCTTTATGTGCCGCTCGCTCTCAGCATCATTCTGAAAATATCCTTCTTCCTTTATCCTGTTTTTACGTTCAATCCCCCTTTCTCCTCCCAGAGTGCTTTTAGTGCTCCCCATGCAGCAAACTAAAGGCACACACAACTTCAATCTCCTCAGTTCCGTTAGAGTGATAACTCAGTGCCAGAGACAGAGAGAAAGAGAGAGACCGGGAAAGAGAAAATAGGAAAAAAATGAATAAAGGAAGAGCTACAGGCGGACCAGCGTTGTAGGAACGCCTCTGTTTACCTTCTGTTGGCAGGGAAGGGTTGTCATGATGAGGACAGAACCAAACATACATGGACAACACATGGAGACACAGT